>NC_084832.1:4578674-4880132 GCF_033115175.1 Lepus europaeus | reverse complement strand
ATCCTCCTCTCCGTTCCTTTTTATAATAAAATAATTAATACAAAATAAAATATTTACAGTGTTCTAAGATTCTAGGAGACTCAAAATCAAGGATTTCCTCTTCTCACAGATGTCACCAAGATGTATTATTTATTACTGACAGCAAAGCAGAGCAATCAAGGGATCCAGGGCTCGCCCCAAGGTGCTCAATATGTATCATTGACTGAATCTGTATCCAAAGTGGACATTTTCTGCTGGGGGAATCAGGTTAAGACGTTCTAGGAAGTATTCTGCTGCTAAACATGTATTTTTTTCTAATTGAGCAATTTATTTAGCATACATCTACTTTGAGTTCAAGTGCCCTTTAACTCATCTACAACTGGATAGTAGCATGTAACTAACACGTGATTTTCACATTACATAGGAATGTTGCCATCAATAAATATCTGTATTCTAAGGCATTTATTTTCAATGCCCTAAATTTGGAAGCATCTTCTAAATGTTAATGGAAAAGGAATTCTTGGCTTGACAGTGCTTTGAATGGAGCCTTTCAATTGACTGTAAATGAATGGATTTATTTCTGGTTTCTCTATGCTGTTCCAAGAACACATAATGCAGAAAGGACAGTCTCCTCAACAAATGGTCTTGGGAAACTAGATAACCACATGCAGAAAAATGTAACTGGACTATTCTTTAATTCCATATGGAAGACTTAAAGTAAGTCATAGACTTACAGGACCAGATGCTGTAAAACTAGTCAGTGATACCATAGGGATAAAACATACTGAAATTTGTCAGGCACTGGTTTTCTGCATATGACCTCAAAAACAGTGTCAACAAAAGCAAACACAGAGGAATGGGATTGCACTCAACTAGAAAGCTTCTGCACAGTGAAGGAAATAATTAATGGGCAAAAGGACCACGCTGGCAACGGGAGAGAATATTTCAGATGCACAGGGTGAACATGCTCTGGAGGTCTAGTGTACAGCACATTAATTGCAGTCAACAATTATGCTGCATACTTGAAACTTGCTACAAGATTGCATCATAATCGTTCTCACCTCCAAGAAAAAATAACTATGTGAATTGAGGGATAAGCTAACTAGCTTGATTCAATGGGTTTATAATATACCAATATTTCCATTCAGCCAGTTGTGTCTTTCAACTGGAGAGTTGAGGCACTTTACATTCAAGATCACTATTGATAAGTAATGACTTGGCCCTATATCTATATTACCACACATCACATTACACATTGCAAATTTTAATTTTCCAGCTATATTTTAATAAAGCTGGTGGGAAGAGAAAAATAGCCTTTATATCTAGCTTTAATACACTAACAGTAATCAGATTTAATAAAGATTAAATTGTCCATTCTTTATGGATGTACTAAACTATACTGACACTGAATTTGTTCCTCGTCTAATAAACATAAGTAAAAGACTACTGTGGGGTAGTCACAGTAGATTCAAAACCGATGGAATCTTACAACAAGATCTAAGCCAAAAGACACCATATATGGCCTTCACGGATCATTGCCAGTGAAGTTAGATTTGCCTAATGGTGTACAGTGCCAGGCTGCATTTGATGTACAAGGATGTGAGCTACATCAAGGGTTCTCCTGCCCACTCCCCCATAGACACCTGCAGCTACCAGGTGAATTAGGGGCCACAACTTCCACGCCAAAGCACGTGAGGAGGGCAGTTGCTGCGATGACTATGCCAACACTCCCCAAGGTGTCATCACCTAGGATTTTTTAAGAAAACATCTCCAAGGCTGGTGAGGACATGCGGGGCCAATCCACAAGTCCATGCTCCGGAACCCACACTCAGTATGTCATTCACTTTTGCTACATATAAAAAAACTAAAAGTCTGCCCTGTAACAGGCTCCTCTCCTGAAAATAATAATTCATGAGAGAGCTGTGCTTACCTAAAAATTATTGACTTTCATTTTCCATCCAAGGATAGTTAAAATGTACATATGACTTTGAGATTGCAAAAATAACACACATAGAAACAAAAATAAAAACTTACAGCAACATATTCCATTCTACATTGAATTATTTCTGATTTGCTCCCCGTATAGAATCAGCAGTCTGTTTTATAGAATGATTTTGTGTCTTCCCAAACACTGTCTCTGATCTGATTACCAATGGAGAGCACCTTCAGAAATACGCCATTTCTGTAGCAAGAGTTCTGCAGTTTAATAAAGAGGCAAAGCTCCAGCTCCACGGCTGTACAGGGAAAGCCACCCCCAGCTTCCTCAAGCCTCCCCAAGGGTCAAATGGTACAATTAGGTTACGTCTCTCCAGTAAGGGTCTAAGACACAAGATAATGAAAAGTAGGTAAATTCCATCAGGTGATAGTGCACCTGCTGGCTCCACAGGTGGCTTTCCATTTCTTATTCCTCTGAAGTGTAAAAACGTACACTCTTGTAAGACAGAAAGCTCACTTTTATTTTACATTTATTATGGATGAATGATTGCCTTACAGACCTACCTAAATTACCATGCTAAATATAAGAAGCAAACAGAAGTCCTCAAAATAGTCAGTGACCAAGTCTTTGCATGATGCCAGCACTATGTTTGCTGAACACTGGGTAACCACTACCCTCTATGAGGTCAGATTACCAGATCCCAAACGTGCCTGTCACTGATGACTCTCCCCTGTCTACAGAACAATTCTTGCACAATGTAAACTCTCAATAAACATTTGTTGACTGACCTGAGAACTAATTAACGCTCATTAGGGATAATTTTCAAATCAGTCATATTGAGGGTCCTCTGGTATTTAAATTAATGTCTTGAATATTTAATTGATGCTCTTCAGAAGAATTAGAAATGTTCAGGATATGCAAATGTGTAGACCCAATGCCAGAGGGAGTCGGGATTTCACACCATCATTTCATTATGTTTTTTCTTTTATCCACAGAGGATGAATCTGAAAATGATGAAAAGAATGAGACAGGGGCCAGCGCTGTGGGTTAACGCCCTGGCCTGAAGCACCGGCATCCCATATGGGTGCCAGTTCAAGACCCGGCTACTCCACTTCCTGTCCAGCTCTCTGCCATGGCCAGGGAAAGGAGCAGAAGACGGCCTAAGGACTTGGTGCACCCACGTGGGAGACCTAGAAGAAGCTCCTGGCTCCTGGCTTCAGATCAGCTCAGCTCCTGCCATTGTGGCCAACTGGGGAGTGAACCAGCAAATAGAAGACCTCTCTCTCTCTCTCTCTCTCTCTCTTTCTCTCTCTCTCTCTCTCTCTGCCTCTCCTCTCTCTGTGTAACTCTTCCAAATAAATAAATAAATCTTTTAAAAAAAAAAAAAGAATGAGACAAAGAACTAGAGGAAGAGACTGCTAGATTTCCCTGCATGAAGAGACCTGCAACAGTCTCCCTTCATGTGAACATCATTTTAAGCAGTCATTAGATCTCCCTTCAAACAATTGTTGCACTGCAGTGACTCACTCTAAAGTTCTAGTGATGAACTACAGAGCGGCAACACATAAAGGAAGCACAGAGGACCCTAACAGCGATCTTCAGGATTCTCGTGGTCACATTAGAACGTCAAAAAGGCATTGGTGACATTAATTCTGTGTGACCCAGCATATCCAAAGGCATCATTCCCATAATCAATTTCAAAATTACTCCTGAATATTTTACATACCTTTTTATACTGTATATTAATAAAAAGGATTTTGAATATAAAGAGAACTGATTTCATGTATTTCAAAGATACAATCCCCCTCCTTCCTTTTTTCCTTTTAATTTTACAATAACATAATTTGAATTTAATTTATAATCACAAGTTTAATGCACCATTAACCATAATGTTCAACAAGTAAAAAGTAGAAAGACCACTGTACAACAAGAGTAGAGACAAGGGCTCTAAATATTCAAATCATGTCAGTTTCATGTGTATACATTATGGGTTTTTTGTATCCTAGGGTAATTACAGCCTTTTTAATCAGATGCTAAATTTTAAAATTGTAAAGAAATTTTTATAATCCTGGCAAATCAATACAGTATGCTTAATGAGGAAGTATCTCACAAGTTTTTAAAGTTAAACTGGTTAAAATTAGATAATTACAAAAGGATTCTCTGAGTCTCACTGATCCCATTTCAGATGTCTGATAGCCACATGTGGCCGAGGGCTGCCACACTGCAGAGTGCAGGCAAGGGTCTCAACTGATCATCTGGTCCAAAGGAGAACCAGCTCCCCACAACTACATAACCTTGAGACTGGATGACACAATGGGATCTCGAGGCTGTCAAACAGGGGCATCAATTGGGGTCCTGAACAACATAACCAAAGGAATTGAACCGACCCACAAATAGCAATGTGGTAGCAGCAGGTAACAATCATTTTAAGCAGTCATTAGATTGCCCTTAAAACAATCATTGCACGGTAGTGACTTACTCTAAAAATCTAGTGTTGAGAACACATTCCTAAATTTGCTGTCTTAAATATTATTACCGGAGTCCTTTATACTCCATTGTCATAAGATAAAATATTAAAAATTAGAAAATAAACCTCTTGAAGGAGTTCTTATTTCAAAAGCTAAGAAGTATTAAATTTTAAATAACTGGTTTTTTTCATTGTGCTTTAATAAAACAGGTTAACTGCCCCCCAACTAAATAAAAAATAATTTAAAATGCAACAGAGAGAAAGCAGACCTTAAACACTCCATCCTAGTGTAGAGGTCAAAGTTCAACAGGTGGCCACCTGGATTCGGCAGCCTCTTGCTGAGTGATAAACAGACCACAAGTTGATTAACCTCTGAACCACAAAGCTGAGTGAAATGTGCCATTACACACTGTAAAGTGACAACCCCCTTTCCTCCCAGGTGGACTGCACTGAGGGGGCAAACTGCTTCACCATGAAATTGTGCATTTTGTAGGTTAAGGAGGTCTTGGCTGGGCGACATGTCTCAACCTTTCTCCAGACTGGCCAATTATTGGAAAGTTCACAGTAAAACAGCAGAGTGTGTTCCAATAATATTTCGCATTGCTTGTTCCAACAAAGAGGTAAAGAGAAGTTCACTTGTAAGCTGTGGATGCCTTCAGGGCTGCAGATAAAGGGAGCCTGACCTTGAAGGTCTGTCCTTTCTACAGGGTTGGCAAAAAGAGGAGCAGTAACAGGATGCCAAACAACTGTCTTTGCATTAAACATAAAGAGCTAACCGGTTTCACTATTTTGCTTCTAAAATTTTTAAATAAAGTTAATTCCCTTCATTGCACACATACATGACTGTTCACATTAAATCAAGTTATTTTTTAAGGCAAACCTAATTAATGTTATGGACTTTTATATTTCCTATATTTCAACTGCAGAAGGGTACTGCACATGTATGAACAAAAGCCATATGGACACAATATACTGCAACATAATTATGCCAGAAATTCTAAATCATGAGGGGGGATATAAACCAGATTTATATATATTACATTCTTTAACTTTTTCAAATAAATCTAAACTTACAAACAAAATTATAGAGTTGTGAAAACACTTCCCATATAGCCCCTACTCAACATTCTCCTATTGTCTCTTATTAGCACATTTTTCACAATCTATAAACCATAGCAACTTCCCCTATTTTTTTAAATCCAAACCTCTTCTATTTCTCCTAGTCTCTAGTAATTAGTATTCACCATTCATACTGAAGTTTACTCTGTAAGTGGCTACTCAACACAAAATACAGGAAGTACAAACTTAATGTGTTACTATTGAACTACTAATGAAGTTTACACACACACACACGCACACACAGCCCTCACAATGTTCAGAGTAAACACATAACATGAAAAACCACACATGGATTTCAAAACTTTTCCAACAAAATTAACTTTTAATTCTATTTTCCATGAACTTTTGAATTACCATGGTATACATTAGGACTGCCTTCATTACTTTTACTCAGTACACAATGAAACTAAGATTGAGTTAAATTTAGTAATGGATTGGTATGTCAGATGCCTTATATATCTGTCAAGTGCTACATTCACTAGACAAATTACATGATCATATCTTCATCTTTTCTTCCACAATATATTGCCAACCTATTGATTTTATGTCTTTCACAATTTTGTTGTCCAACATTTGGATTCAGACCATCAATATGAATAAACAAGATGAAACAGTTCTTTCCTGAGACCCATACTTAATGTATCAAAATAACTAATTGAGGGGCCAGCACTGTGGCACAGCAGGTAAAGCCACCGCCTGCAATGCCAGCATCCCGTATGGGCACCAGTTCGAGACCCAGCTACTGCACTTTGTATTCAGCTCTCTGCTATGGCCTAGGAAGCAGTAAAAGATGGCCCAACTCCTTGGGCCCCTGCACCCACGTGGGAGACCCAGAAGAAGCTCCTAGCTCCTGGCTTCAGATCAGCATAGCTCCAGCCATTGTGGCAAATTGGGGAGTGAACCAGCAAATGGAAGACTGACTCTCTCTCTCTCTCTCTCTCTCTCTCTGTAACTCTGACTTTCAAGTAAAAATAAATAAATCTTTTAAAAATCTAATTGGTAAATATTTACATATTCAAGTTGTACAAGGGGATAATGATATATATGTATGCATTCTATAGTTAATGTCATAAGGCTATTAACTAACACATTAATCACCACCAATGCTGTCCAGCATAGCCACACGGATAAAGGAAAAGCAGTGTGTCTGTGAGCAGCTGGTCCTCCATCACCTAGAGATTCTACATCTTGGATTCAGGCAGCCAGAGATGGAAAATATTCAAACGTTTTATAATGGATCCTTCTTTGAACATATAGACTTTTTTCTTGTCATCACAGCCTAACCACCACAGTATAGCAACTGATTACAGAGCTCTTACATTGCATTTGCTATTACAGGTAACCTAGAGAGGGTTTAACACATACAGGAGGATCTGTGTGGCATGTGTACAAACATGACTTCATTGTATATATGGGACTTCAGTATCTTCAGGTTTTGGAAGGTCCTGAAACTGATTCCCAACAGGTACTGTGGCCATATAGTTTTTTAATGTTGAAAATATGAAGAAATATAAAGTTGTGTTTACCAATTATCAACCCAGGAGAATTTTTTGTGGTTTGTATACTTATTTATTATATTTTTGTTAAGATAAACAGAATATGGTTCATATATTGAATTCTAAACATATAAAATTGATTCAGTTTTTTATTTATATTAAAACAAAAGAAACATGTTATTGGAATACAGAACTTTCTACAGATTTTATATAATTTTCTGTTGGAGTTTTTACTTTGTTTCATAACCTGATGACACTGAAAGTAAACTTTATAGACATACATTATCATGACTGCTGAACTTCTCAACAGAAGGAGATACTGGGCTAAAACCAAGATAACATTGAACAAGGATGCCTTTCAAGTGTTGCCTCTGGGTTCAAAAGAACTGCATCCATAAAGAAGAGGAATGGAATGAGCAAGCTTCTCCCCCGATTGCCAGGTGGGGGAACCTAGGGCAAGAAGAATGGTTTTCTATACCTAAATTGTTGGAAATGGAGAAGCAGATGCAATTACAGTAAATGATGGTAAGTAGAATTCTTTTATTTTTGATATTTCTTTAAAATTCTTTGTAGTGTTTTCCTGGGATTATTTCATGAAGAATGTAAATGTGCCAAGCTCCTCCCCTTTACAGTAAAAAGGAGGCACTGAATCAGGTCTGAGAACAATGAGGGTGCAGGAACTCCACCACAGTTGGTGGAGAGTTAACAGGTTCAAGGGATAGAACTCTTCCTCTGTTTATCCAAAAACAAAAAAAGAAAGGAAGAAAAAACAAACTACCAAACACAAGAGGGTTCAACTGAGAACACCTTCCAGTCCACACAGCACTGCTTATCTTCTAAACAACATTCAGACTGTTAGTTCGGCTTACAACTGTCTACACTGTAGCACCTGCGGCCAGGCTCCAGGTCTGCCTCAGCAGAAGTGTTTCTCCTCCATGCCTCACACCTTTGAGTGTTCGCACATTTGCTCACACTTTTTCTCCCACTTCAAATGCTCTGGCTTTTTTCTACTGGTTGGAGTGTAATGTATCATCCAAGATTCAGTTAACTACCAGTTCATCCAAAACCATCTTTTTGATTATCCCACCCAAAAGCAAGCAGAAGGGCTCTTGCTGCGTCTTCACACAGGAGTGACTTCTGTTCAGTTTACTTCGCA
The DNA here is from genome assembly GCF_033115175.1 of Lepus europaeus. Classification (NCBI taxonomy): domain Eukaryota; kingdom Metazoa; phylum Chordata; class Mammalia; order Lagomorpha; family Leporidae; genus Lepus; species Lepus europaeus. Next base: position 4,871,979 of record NC_084832.1, on the reverse strand, counting down.
TGCCAGATGATAAACGCCCAAACGCAGGGATTGTTCTCTCCTTACATTTGCAACTGCCACAGCTCCCACACTGAACATATGTTGACTTAGCAAACCACTCAGCTGCTCACAATTAATTCTCAATATGCTCGAGTGCACACGAGTGGACACACATGTGTACAATGAGGTAGCAGGAAAGCTACAAGCTACCGCCAATGTAGGGATGACCCGAAGTTTCAGCTGGTGGCATGTGTCTGAGGACACAAATGCTCCATTGAGCACTATGGTCAGGAGCCCCTGCTATTTAAGGAGGGATGAAAATCAGAAGCAGAAATGTATTTAACCAACATTTTTAAAAAGGTTTATTTATTTATTTGAAAGGCAGAGTCACAGAGAGGGGGAGAGGGACAGAGAGAGAGAGAGAGGTCTTCCATCCTCTGGTTCACTCCTCAGATGACTGCAATCACAGGAGCTGTGCTGGTCTGAAGCCAGGAGCTCCATCTGGGTTTCCTAAATGTCTGAAGGGGCCCAAGCACTTGAGTCATCCTTTGCTGCTTTCCTAAGCACATTAGCAAGGAGTTGGATAAGAAGCAGAACAGCCAAAACTAAAACTGGTGACCACATGGATGCTGGCATCACAGGCAGCAGCTCCACCCATTGCACCAAAACACTGACCCTGTAACCCAACATTAAGAGATCACTCTGGGCCGGTGCCGCGGCTCACTAGGCTAATCCTCCGCCTTGCGGCGCCGGCACACTGGGTTCTAGTCCCGGTCAGGGCACCGATCCTGTCCCGGTTGCCCCTCTTCCAGGCCAGCTCTCTGCTGTGGCCAGGGAGTGCAGTGGAGGATGGCCCAAGTGCTTGGGCCCTGCACCCCATGGGAGACCAGGAGAAGCACCTGGCTCCTGCCATCGGATCAGCGCGGTGCGCTGGCCGCACCACGCCTACCGCGGCGGCCATTGGAGGGTGAACCAACGGCAAAGGAAGACCTTTCTCTCTGTCTCTCTCTCACTGTCCACTCTGCCTGTCAAAAGTAAAAAAAAAAAAGAGAGATCACTCTGTGGGCTGGTGCTCTGGCAAAGCAGGTAAAGCCACCGCCTGCCATGTTGGCATCCCATATGGGTACCAGTTCGATTCCTGGCTACTCCAATTCTGATCCAGCTCTCTGCTATGGCCTGGGAAAGCAGTAGAAGATGATACAAGTCCTTGGGCCCCTGCACCCACATGGGAGATCCAGAAAAAGCTTCTGGCTCCAGATCAGCCCAGCTCCGGCCACTGTGGCAAATTGGGGAGTGAACCAGCAGGTGGAAGACCTCTCTCCCTCCCTCCCTCCCTGCCTCTCCTCTCTGTGTAACTCTGACTTTCAAATAAATCAATCTTAAAAAAAAAAGTCACTCCAGACAAAGAACCTAAACTTTTCCTGTATAGATGTCTGTCTTACATAGTTTCTAAGTGAAGTAGGCAGGCATACAGGTTGGAGTTGATCGAATTTGTAAACTGGAAGACCACGCCCCTGTGTGACCTCATGCTCCTACCTGATGCCTCTGCCATGCCCTTGTGTGGCCTCATTCCCCTACCTGGCCGTACCGGGGTGCCCACCAGCCAATCAGGTTGATTGCCCACTCCCCTTTGGAGTGGGTTAAAAGCCTGGGGCACAGTGTGCCCAGCCTGCTCTTTTTCCCTGGCGTCTTGCTAGGAAGGGGTTTGCTGTAGCCCCATGCCTCCAGGGCGCATGGCCTTCGGGCCATGTGCTCTAGGCTTCCTGGACTAGATGCTCTTCCACGTGGCTGGCTCCTGGTGCTCGGTATGAACCCCTAATTACCTCTCTCTCTTAAATAAAGCTCTCACTCTCCTATGCATCTTTCTTACTGAATAAAAGCTTAAACGTACCATGCTGCCTTGTTTATCTGTGCCGGTATTTAGAATTCTTAAATATTAGGCAAGAACCCTCTTGGGCTTATTAATATCAGGGATTTAGTAATAAGCCCGTGGTGAAATCATAAGGCACCCCAAATTCTGGTAGTACATGTGGCACCCCGGCATGCATTTCTATGGAACTTTAAGGGGTCACATTTTAGTGTGAATTTTAGGGGGTCTTGTCCGATTTCATAAGGACATCTTGCCTTTGAGGATTCTGAAGACATGGTACATAGTGTTTCTTTGTAATATTCTGTTTGGGACAATGGAATCTCCATCTGACAAGAAGGTGCTAGAAGAAAAGTTATTCTTAAGGAAAACCTTAAATTATTATTTCTAAGAGCTCTCCCATCACCAAGAAGATATCCACATTTCAAAGCTAAATACTTACCGATGTCTACAGGAAGTTCCTTTGACAGAGATGCAGATCAGTGCTATACAAGTTATTGGGAGAAGGGGGTTTTGTTGAATTTCATATTTGACTCAGCAGTTCAGGATGGCCCCTGAATTCTGCTTTTTAACAAGCCCTTCCACCAGGTGACACTAAGAAACAGGGAGTGGAGGCTTGCATCTCAATCAAGTATCATTGCAACACATTCAACACTCAACACATTCAATGGCAATTCATAGAAAGCACAAATATATGGACTGGACACATACAAAATTTACATGAATTAATCATGAGGGAGGGGCCACATTTTAATCTAAAATAAATGTTGGCCAAAGCAGACCGCCCACAGTTTTTGCATTCTTACAATTGTTATTTCAAAATTTGCATCTTCTAATAGCCATGCATGCTTGACAGCACTAAATACCTCCAGGGATTTGTCACCACTTAAGTTATCCCTTGTGGCCCATAAACCATGAATATCAATTTTTACAAGTGTGCCACGGGTCAGAGGCAGTCATAAAAGAGTACAAGAAGAGTGTGTGTCCTTGGTGAAGGCAACAGTAACTCTCAGAACCAGGGGCTACACTCTCTCAGGCAAACACAAGCTCAGAAGCCATTCTGCATTGGGAAATTAACTGTGTGGTCACATGCAAAATCTTAAGGATCTGGTACTATTATAATGACATCAGATATATTTGTCACACAAATCTTCAGTCTCATCCGTTCTTGGATGCATTATTTTCCTAAGTCTCATTTTATAAGTCCTTATTAAATACTACAAATTGACATGTGTTACAACTTTCAATTATGCCTTATTATAAATCTACTAAAATACACGTTATAAAGGAAAACACTCTATGTAGACATGATGCTGAGCTAGTGTTGACACACACCAGCCTTTCCCTATCAAGCAAGATGTTTAAAATAAGAAGCAAGGGCTCCATGGAGGTAGAAGGGCTGGTGTGCAGTGAGGAACCACAGGAAGGCATGGACCCTGCACGCTAGAGCTAATGACGTGGGGTAGGCTCTGTTCCCAGAAAGAGAGGAAGACAGACCTTGAATATGACTGGAGTAGGAGGCAGGGCTGGAGATGGGTGCAGAGAGTGAGTCAACATGCAGTACAGAAGGTGCATTTGGGAGAAACAGCAACTGGGGAAAATGCAGATTTAGCTCAGTTTATTAAGTAGTAGGGTATATTTTAGATATAAAGATATTAAAAACTTAACCCCAAATTATCTTATTTTGGAAAATTTCTGGAAATTTATGAGTGCATACTTACACACACACACACACACATTTTCCCTTTGTGAAATTGATTAAAGTCTTGGTTTTGTCAGTGAGCCATAGACCTGTTCTAATACTTCAAGATAAATGCCTGTAAGATTTATTGATGAAACAGTAAAATAAAACATCTGTCAAATGAATTACTGGATTCAGTTGAAGGTTTTCAAATTAGATATGCAAACACTTTAAACAATTTTAAAAGTCCATGTACAACTCTCATAACCTGTGATTCTACCATCCTCAGAGCAAATAGATTATCGATAACCCTTTATTTTGGAGAACAAATTAACACAAGAATGATACAAACGAAGCAACACTGGCAAATCCAATCATAACATAATTGGGTTCGACTAACTGTAGTACTTACTATTATGGGTTGAGTCATGCCCCCTGCCAATTATCTTCAGTTTCTAACCCCAGTAACATGAAATTGGATGTTCTTTGAAGATGGCCTGTTGTAAATATGAGCTAAGACGAGAAACACACCCTGCTCCACTAGGAGCAGGAGGAGTGGGCCCTGTGATGACGCGGACGCAAGACGGGGCGAGCACGGCGATGCAGGGAACACTGGGGCTCCCACCTGCTAGGACGGAGCCCAAGTCCAGCCTTCCTCAGGAAGGAACCGGCCTTGTAGGTAACCAGACCTGGGGCTGGAAGTCTCCAAAACTGAGACTTTTTAAAACGCTGCTGTTTTATGCTCCTGGTTTAGATTTGGGTAACAAGAGGACGAGAAGGGATGGGCAAGACAAGGGCATAATGAGCAAAAGGATGGAGCAGGGCCCGCCCTTCCCAGTGGCCCCAGACAGCTCCCTCCTGCTGCTCTCCCAACTCTGCCCTGAACTTTCCCCTTCCACTCTCAGAGAGGTCCTGCTCAGACGGTGAATTAGATTTTCACAGGAGAAGTCATCTAGAAATATAATTTCTTGTTCTTATTTGGGGCCAAACCCTTCTCTCAGGAAATCACTGCAGGCTGTTTATAAAATGGAAATTGTTATTTACCGTCTTTCTTCTCAAGGTCAGTTTGGAAACAAAACTGGCAAGAACCACGTGCATGTGCCTTCAAAGTAAGAAGGGTCCCTCAAATAATGTATTTTTATCCTCACCACAGCGAAGAGTTGGCACTCAGTTACTGGGTGCTGTTTTCTTCTAAAATGCATGCTGGTTTTCTGCAGCTTGTACCAATTAAAACTCATTTTGTTGGTGGCCACTGCAATAGCTCCCTGACCTAATTCTTTCACACTCATCATTGCCTGACTTGTTCTAATTATGGGAGAAGAGAGAGAAGAAAGGTGTTAATAATTCTTGGACGCCCACCTCATTACAAGCCCTGAGCCAGGCACCTCGCACAGGCCATGATAACAACAGTCACTGGTTATTAATGGTTATTTAGTGCCCCTCACCTGACTTGGAAATGGCTTGTAACCCCTTCCATCATGGAAAAGGAGAGAGAGCAGCCACACCTCGAGCAACACTCAGAACATGACTTCACGTTCGATGTCCCTGGTTCCCACGATGGTTCTGTTTGTCATGGGCTAGACAAACCACTTCACAACCTGTGCTCCTTACTCAGCCAACAATGAGGGTAATCAGTACCCACTACAAAGAATCATTATGAAGATCAAATGCATTAATACAAATGCAGGTCTCAAATGCCTGGTGCATAACAAGCACTTTGCAAATGTCAGTGATAGCTCTTCTATTACTGTCATTGTCATTATCATTATCTTCATGTATCCAAGGACATATAAATGATAGGTGATAAAATAAGGTTCCAATATAGATATTTTGAGCAATGACCCACTTCATCAACCAATAAGACCTTATTTACCACGTGCTAAAGAGCTAGGAATTCAGTGACAAGCTGAGTACCTATCCTTATTTATGTAGCTATTGATTATGGTTACAAAGTGCTTCTACTCTATAAGGGGAAAAAAGAGCTAATGACTGTCATAGTTGGAAATACACAAGACACTACGTCAGGGCATATGGCAGGTGTCCGTTTCCCACTCTCAGAAGCTGTTTCAAAGCCTTTGTGTCTGAAGGTTTTGTCTGAACGTAACCACACAGGAGTTGGGCTGAGTGTCGCGGCCCACAGGAAGGACGTTGGGGAAGGCGCTGAAACAGGAGCTGGAATGGAAGCAGAAAGACGGTAGAAAGGGTAGCACTGTGGAGCTGAATCTGAGGTGCACAGGCAGGAAAGTGAAGGAACCCTCACAGGATGGCGATTACTGGGGACTGGATGGAGGGAAGGGGGTTGTTGATCAATGGGTACAGCATTTCAGGTCTGCCAATGGAAAAGTTCTGGAGCCTGGGGCACAGCAGTGAGAACAAACAGCAAGATGGACTTCAAGTTGTGAATGGTCAAGAGAATGTGTCTTTTACTACAATTAGCACATTTCTAAACATGACAAAAGGAATCAAAGGACAAATCTGATAAGGAGTTCTGACTTAAGCTAATGCTTGGGCAGGAATTATCTTTAAAAGGTTTTTAGGTAAGAGATTGACACAAGCAAAATAATAACAGTTTCCAACCTTGGGAAATCAACTCTTGTTAATGCTGTAAGGAAGTAGAGCAAGCACGTCTGTTTTAACACCTTTTTTGATACTTCTAGTGGGCCTCAAAGAAAATATGTTCAGCCTTGTTGTGATATTAAGTCATTTGAAACCATTGCATATATTTCATCAACTCTTTGAGAGTAAACAAAATACAATAGAAATTATCAAAATGAGCAAAATCGTTTTGACACAAATAAGGGCTATTCAGTTAAAGCACTCTTGTTTAGAAATTTATTTCAGGAACAGAGACAGAGTCCAGTGTGGGGGAGAGGTAGAGAACTCCCACCTGCCATTTCATTCCCCAAATCCAATTCAGGTCTCTCCTGTGGATAGTAGGGATGCAATTACTTGGGACATCCCCCGTCACCGCCCAGGGTATGCAGTGGCAAGAAGCTACGGTCAGAAGCAGAACTGGAACTGGACTCCAGGCACTCTGATCTGGGATGCAGTAAGCAGCATCTTAATTCCTGCACCACATGCCAGCCTCAAAGTGCTCTTAACCTCGTCCCACATCTCCCCAGAACTACTCCATCGGACCTCATTGGGTAAAAATAGCAACTCCAGTAAATGAAGCATCACTGGATGCCAAGCTCTACATAATGTCCACTTGGAACCTTAAAATAGTTACTTAGTTGTCCTGTTATTTTCTCCACACTAAATCACTGGTTCTCATTGTGTACTTTCAGAACATCTGGGGTTTATACTGAAGTGTTCTCTACTGAAATTTTATAAAAAGCAGGCTGGACTTCCAAGTTCACTGGAGAGAAAAACAGTAGGCAGGATTGTTTCTACATTTAATGTTCTTCAAAAATATTCCATGGAGTTTCTGACGAGTTTTGCTTGCCAGAAACAAACAACATGAGTAAACAAGCAGCACATAGATATTACTGGTAAACTTAGAAATCACTGATGATTTCCCTCAATGACCTGCATACTTGTGGGTATGGTTGTTACTGTGCAGAAATGTAACACATTCCACTAGTAAAACATATACTGTCTTGTATCATTGAGTTGATATACTGTTTTGTATCACTGAGTTGATACACCAATATTATACTAAGTTATATAAAAGACAGGACTCCAGAGCACAAAACCATCTGTATACCTTCCTCATCCCTGGCCAAGGGGTCTACTTTACTCAATCATAAGCCATGTCACCTGCCCTCACCCTGCCCTCCATGAGCTACCTCCTGTTTTCTTCTTGCTCTGCACTGTACATGTAAGTTGAATTCATAGCCTCATGATTGATTTTTTAAAGATTTATTTATTTGAAAGGCAGAGAGAGAGCGAGAGAAAGTGAGAGAGAAAGTCTTCCATCCATTGGTTCACTTCACAAGTGGCTGCAATGGCCAGAGCTGAGACAATCTGAAGCCAGGAGCCCAAGGATTTGGGCCATCTTTCAGTGCTTTTCCAGGCCATAGAAGAGACCTGGATTGGAGATGGGGCTTCTGAGACTCAAACCAGCACCCATCCGGGATGCTGCCACTGCAGGCTGTAGCTTTACCTGCTACGCCACAGCGCCAGCCCCTCTCATGATTGGTTTTCATCGTTTGATCTGAGAGGCTGTCTCTTCCATGACTTCTGGGGAAGTCTGCCATGCAGTGTAGAGGGAGCAAGCAACAATGATATTTTTCATTGGTGATCCCTTTATTTTCCATTCCAAGTCCTTTCAATTGGACCGGAAATATGGAAACAGCATTTTCAGAGGGGAAATAGACAACACCATTAGAGCAAGGTGCATTACGTATTCCAAAATTAAGTAGGCAATTGGTGGCTGATATGTTTGTATACTATACTATATTATATACAGAAATATATGAATGTATGAGAGACATTAGTATCAATTCATCAACACCTGCAAAAGTATTCTAATGAGAGGACTGCTTCCTACAGGTGACAATAGTATAAGAAAAATCACCCAAGGGGAAAACCCAAGTACATTCCACTTTTTAAAACCAGAACCTGTAGTAGCCAGTAATTATCACACAAACCTGCATCAGATCCCATGACCAGCACCATCAGGGAATCGTGTGGGGAGCCAGGGATGAGCTGGGGTTGTTTGGCATTTACAGTCCGTTAAGCAGGACACATTTGTACTGCAGTCAGTTCTATCATCTCTAGTCAAGCCCTCTACACGGCTGCCTTCGATTAGTAATTTTCCAGCCACTGGGCTGAGAGAACCAATACTTATTATAAAGGAATTTATCTTATCACTTGGGATTTCTCTATGCACGGAGGACATCCAAACCCTGCTTTTCCAACACTGCAAATCACTGTGTGTTCTCCAAGTTCTCTCTGAAGCAGGAGCTGCTCCCCACCCTGAGGGAGGGGTTGGGCAGGTACACTTGTCACTTTTCTGAATGACAGCTACAGCTGAATAGGAAGAAAACAGTATGAGAATACCCCAGGGACCCCACCACTCTATACAGGCAGCTCAGCCACAGACACACTAACATCTAATGACTTTCTCCATTTTTCAGCTTTGTTGTGTTAATTGCAATTCAGAGATTTTCCGCTGTACCACAAATGTTCAACAAGCCATAAATACCCATCTCCAGAGTACTGAGTATCGTCAGAAACTGTTCAGAATGACTCCAGTCTGAGGGTCTCTAATTTCCTCTTTATGATATTTAGCCAACAACAAAATTCCAAGGCTTGTATCGGGTTACTGGCAATGGGACAAATACGACTTTGACTTTGATTCTTGAGTTATCACAGCAGAGCACACAACTGTGCACACACACTTATGTGATGTTTACTCAGTTGTAGTTCAGTGTGCATGCTTGTAGGTGCACACACACACACACACTGTTTAAGGATAAATGTTAAAACGAAATCGAGTTTTTATCTCATGAAACCACTAAGTAGGATTTGTGCCCCCAATTCATAAAAACATTAAAATAGATATTTTGCTTGTATCATTTATAAAACAGGGTTCACTGAATATCCCTGATATATTGTCTTACTTTAAGCCTACAAAGTTAATAAAGTCCATAAACGTTACCTAAATTATGGGGATTTTAAAAGGAATGAAGTATCTGGAGTGCACCTATGCTTAAAGCTTTATAAATACTGGAGGGATGTGTTACGTCTAGGATAAATCATATCCTCTAGGTATAATCCACCAGGTCTGTTACATTCTTTTTTATCCAGGTCATACTGCTCCCTTTTAACAACAACAACAACAAAAAAATGGCCTTATTTTAGCTTCCTTTTTCTTTGTAAAAATAAAAAGCAGGAAGAACAGGAAAGTCATCCAGAGTTGCTCCCTCTGAGGCGCCACTGTTTACATTCATGATTCTCCTTCACAAAGAGTCAGGAGCTGGCTCATCATAGCTACAGTAATGCACTAGAGCAGGCCCACTCCCTCCCCAGGAAGGCACCACACCAAGGGTCACCTTAGTCTCTGAGGACAGTTTTGCAGGGAGAGTCCACAGCATGCCTATTGATCCAGTGAACAAGAGATTCTCATTCTTGTTGACAACAAACTAGAGCAAACTACAGCTCAGCAGAACCATTGGAAAAGCTGCTTTGCAAAAATGTAGACAGTAGGTAACAATGTGTTCAATAAAACATTTTTTGATCCAATGAAAATCAGACACGAAATGAAGGATTAGGACAAAAATATTAATCTTCGTTCCAGAGAAATTTCACTGCAGAACTGATTGAAGGGGCCTGTGTTGTGGCTTAGTGGGTAAAGCCACCACCTGTGAAGCCAGCTTCCCATTTGGGTGCCGGGTTTTGTCCCAGCTGCTTCGCTTCCAATCCAGCTTCCTGTTAATGCTCTTGGGAGAGGCAGAAGATGATCCAAGTGTTTAGACCCCTGCACCCATATGGGGACACAGAGGAAGCACCCGGTTTTGACCTGGTCCAGTGCTGGCCATTGTCGCCCTCTGGGGAGTGAATCAGTGGATGGAAGACCTGTGTGTGTGTGTGTGTGTGTGTCTGCCTTTCCCTCTCTCTCTCTAAATAAATCTTTAAAAGAAACTGAAATGCAGAACTATATATTAACATTAATGATGATGTGAAAATTGAAATTTCCATTGAAATCTGTAGTAATTTTTTGTTGCAAATATCTGCTTGGTAAATGATGTGCTATAATCAATAGAGAGGTTGGTAGATTAAGTGTTAAGCAAGATATTTTGGAACTGAGAAGAAATAGCTATATCTATTTATAGCTTATATATATATAAAACACAAGGAAAAAGTCATCCTATATTAATAATATAATCGATACTTCCACATTAAGGCATTATTGAGTTCTGATTCCATTTAAAGTACAAGACAAACCCACTAAAACAAATCAAACGCAACAAGATTTCTAAATTGCATATTATCATATCTTTACTTTGTGTATTTCGATCCAAAATAATTCATGGAAGGAAGGAGAGAGTGGATTCATTTCTTCTCCTTCATTTTAATGACATCTCATCCTTGCCATGAAAGCTACAGAAGGACAAGTTTATTATTTAATAATAAAGGCAGCATCCAAATACTCTTAAAGCTATTGGCTATAATCCTATATCATGGCTATAATCCTATATCATGGCTAAAGGAAGCAGATAAGAGACAACAGAAAGAACTGGAAAATGGAGGTAGAGGCACAGAAAGAGCACAACAGAGTCAGGGAGAAAAGTCCAACAGAGGAAGAAGAAATATATGGCTAATGAAAAAAGAGATTCAGGTGCAGAAAACAAGGATCTACTCCCTGGTGTGCGTTTCTCACACAAAAGCAAGGTAAATATCACCTATGTACAGAAACGGAAAAATATGAGCAGGGCTGAAATCCGCAACAAGCAACCGCCAGTGCTAATATTTCAAAGTTAAAGTCAGATTGTGCTTATGACTGAAGGCCAGTGGCTTGTCACTTCCTGTTACATGGGTCAGTCAAGGGCTCAGGGTTGCCTCCCTGCTGCTGAATATCCACGTATCAAGTATCAATTTGTAAATTCTAGGGCTATTATGCCACTGAGTTTATAGACCACAATTTTTTTTTCAATATGTTCTTTTAAAAGATTTTTTCCATATTGTATTGCTCTGTGCTCTAGAATATACTTGAGGCTAAATTTTCATGTTCCTATATAATAGAAATGTCTACATAATGGGATAATATATACAAAAAAGGTACAAATTAGAAAAGAAAGGACCAATAAGAATTTGAGAGACTGTTCCTACCACCTATCCCAGAAGGCAAGAGCAGAGCCATGAGTTAGTTATGTACACAGAATTCTAAGATGTCACCTAAGGGTCATGTGTCCTTTCACTGTTATTCCATTCTTTGAGTCTCAACTTCCTTATCTGAAACCGTGGTCAATGACACATACCTCAAAGGATCATATTGAGAATACAATCAGACAATGTACTCTTATATATTTATGCCCAAGTATCAACAGTATCAGTTCCACTGGAAGTAGTCAATAGATGAATAGTGATGTATTTGCAAACTTATGGTTCTGATACATATGATTGAGGCAAGTTATTTAATTACTGCAATCCTTGGTTGTCCCTCTACAAGATAAAAACAAACATATCTGTAACTGAAGTTTACTTTTTGGATTAAGGATAATATGTGGAAATATTCTAATATGAATATATTAATATCATATAATAACAAACAGCATTTAGGATGGGAACAAAGTTACAGGGATATTTTTCTACTAATTGAAATCTCCAAAATCATTTATTAAGAATAATGATGGCCAATTTGAAGCATGCTCTGAGTTTCTCTCCATCTTTAATGTATCATAAGTAGAAGAAAGTGGAGATAAACCATTTTTTGAAACAGAAACATAATTCTTAATTTCTAGCAATGTAATTAAACAACAACTCATTGTCAGATGTAGCAATTGTCTCAGAGTCTATATGTTACAGTTCTTAACCATAAAACTGTTGTATTTACCTTAGTATAACCAGTGAGCCCCCCATTAAATTGTTGGCTATATATAGATACATAGAGACTTTCTTTTATATATATATTTTTTTAATTTGATAGGTAGAGTTATAGACAATGAGAGACAGAGAGAAAGTCTTCCTTTCATTGATTCACTCCCCAAATTGCCGCCACGGCCGGCGCTGCACCGATCCGAAGCCTGGCGTTTCCTCCTGGTCTCCCATGTGGGTGCAGGGACCCAAGCACCTGGGCCATCCTCCACTGGCCTCCCAGGCCACAGCAGAGAGCTGTCCTAAAAGAGGAGCAGCCGGGACTAGAACTGGCGCCCATATGGGATGCCGGCGCCACAGGCAGAGGATTAATCTAGTGAGCCACGGTGCCAGCCCCCGTTACCCAGAGGTTTTCCAGCTGAGCCTGAACTGTTGTAAAAATTGTCCAGCCTTGATGTTAAACCACAGTTATCAGTGGAGACTCCTGAAATATCTCAAATGTCAAAGTCCATTTTTGTATTTTATAATTACAATAATCTCCAACATGAACACGAGTTACCTTCGAAGTCCTTCCCATGATTTCCACTGTATGGAGCCACATAAAATTCAGAGACAGTCATTTAGTGCTTATAATCCCATTTAGTCTTCACTGTATGGGAGATGAGGGTAGATGACTTCATATGTCATGATAGCTCTTGCATGCTATTTTAACTGCCAAAAATTAATATGACTTTTATATAGCAAATTATTCATTCCCAGGTAGAATACTGACTTTAGTTCATTATTCTGGAAGAACTCTGAATCTTCAGACATTTTTCTGACTGGGCTGTGAGATACTCTTCAAGTACCCCGGTTTCACAAGTAAATAATATACTCTTATCCAGTGATCTTCTAACTGCTTTTAAGCCATTATCCAATTAGGCTTCTCCAAAGCACAGGGTTTACTAACAGCCTTTCTGAGAGTTGCCTCCTGTAGTTAACAAGACATGTTAATGGCCAGGGTGAACTCTCAATGGGGCCATTGAAAGAGTTCATTTGATGGTTTTGTTCTGTTGGACACTAGTCAATTAAATCTCTAACAACCTAACCTCAGTTTTTCTCTCCCCTTTTTAAAGAACTCACTGACTTAGTTTTCACTGCTCCCAGCAATCTTTTGTTGCCTTCTTCCTTTTGGCCTAGATAGTCTTTGACCTTTAGCAGTTCTTGTCCCTTTTCATTTTCCTTCAGAGAGCGAGGGAGCTTGGATCTAGACCATAATAGAATCTCCCAACATGTTTTTTTCACAGAGGCATACAACAATTTTATCAAAAAATGTTCTTAAAAATACACCTATATAATCTTACAGTTTAGGTTTACACTACATTAGTGATTAAAGTTCAGAAGATCTAACCAAAAATATAAAGTTAATAAATATTTTTAATTTTATCTGCTGAATTTCTCCAAATTCCAAATTTCTAGATGGGTTTGAGATTTTGACATAAAGATTTTTTTTGGGGGGAGGGGGTCAGGATATGATAATTACTTGGAACCTAATATTTAAAAATATTTTGCCAATGAAATATAAATGGATTTTAGGAGACTTACACTTAAGCTCATAAGTAATATATAATGATGCTTAATAGCTACCAACTAGACTGTAGGTCATTTGATACACACAAATAAAATATATGCCTTTTTTTAATGACATAAATCTATAAATGTGTCTGAGATATATGTGTGTGTCAGGCAAATTAAAACAAGATATGTTGAAGAAGGTTGACCACTGGATCCATTTTTGCAGTCTGAAGAGCCTCATACTCAAAGTCTACAAAGAAACGCTGTCTGACACAACTGATAGGATATGACACAATTTTCTGGGCCAGATTCAATAAAAAATAGAAACTCAGTGTGGTCTTCAAGGAAGTATAAGAAACATTACGTGAAAAAAAATCCTTTATTGACAATTTAGAGCATATATCAGCACAGAGCAAACTGTCTAATGTGAAATTTGCATTTTTACAGGAGCCTTTTCTAAATATGTTCAATAAGAAAAGAAATTCTGAGATGAAAGAACCCTTCCCAGGACATGGCCTTGCACATGCGCCTATTATATTGTGAGCGCTGAGAAGTTTGGGTTCTGGAGTGCGAGAAACACCTGTTAGCAGTGTCGGAAAGCAATGACCTATGCAAACACATTGAAAAAAAAAATTAAGCTACACTTAAAAATGCTGCTTTGCGTCTCTACCATAGGGGATTCGCTGCTAAGCACTGGGGTGGGCACCTAGTGCAGCAGGTCAGACAGTTCATGACGCCTGCATTCCACAGCACAGTGCCCGAGTTCAGCTTCTGGCTTCCCTCAGATTCCAGCTTCCTGCTAATGTACACCCTGGGACGCAACAGTGATGGCTCAAGTGTGTGGGTGCCTGCCACCCACTGGGAGACCCAGACTGAGTGTCCAGTGCACAGTCTTGACCCCTTCCAGCTGTTGCAGGCATTTCGGGAGGGAACCAGCAGATGGGAGCTCACTCTCTCACTTAAGTTCTCTCCTCTCTCTCTGCCTTTCAAACAAAATTAGTGTTTAAAAATATTTAAATTTTATGTAATGAAAATTTCAGGATAGGTCCTTATCTAGCACATTAAAGAAAAGCGTTTCATAATCTTAAATTTTCTTTATCAAATAAAGATGAAAGGAGCATGTAGAATGTAACTGGTTAAGCACCAGCAAAGTAGGATGAATAATTGGTTCTTAAAGAGTTCAACTTCGGGGCCGGCGCTGTGGCATATTAGGTTAATCCTCCACCTGCAGCGCCTGCATCCCATATGGGCGCCGGTTCTAGTCCTGGCTGCTCCTCTTCCTATCCAACTCTCTGCTAAGGCCTGGGAAAACAGTAGAAGATGGCCCAAGTCCTTGGGCCCCTGCACCCACATGGAAGTACCCGGAAGAAGCTCCTGGCTCCTGGCTTCGGATTAGCGCAGCTCCGGCCATTGTGGGCATTTGGAGAGTGAGCCAGCGGAGGTAAGACCTTTCTTTCTGTCTCTCCCTCTCACTGTCTGTAACTCTACATCTCAAACAAATAAAAAAAAAATCTTAAAAAAAGTTCAACTTCATCAGAAGATAAAACAAAAGCTGTAGTTCTTAATTGAAGTAAACAGTGAAGTGGCAGTGTGCTTACAGAAGTTATTTAACTGCTGATATATTTTATATATCTTTATTCACAAACTCTGACATATTTCAGCTTGGTCATATCACAGCTTGATGGATATTTTCTATTTTCTCATAAGAAACATGAGCTGAAGCAAAGACAGCGATAGACAACGTGAAACTGTTTTGATACCCATGATAAATCATACTTCAGGATTATAAATAATAGCTAGAACAAGCAAGCTCAAAAATAATGCTGAGCAGAGAACAGCAACTTTGTTTCAAGCTAACACAGAGCTAGGCTTTAAAGTTATTTATGAAATAATCCTGCAATTATTTTGCCATGGAGTAAACAAGCTATGAATTTGATAAAATAATCTGAATTTGTTGGTCTTGTCTTGATTATACTCCTCCATTTCTCAGTAAATTTTCTAAAACAAGACCAAAATTACCCTACAAAAATTTCTCTAATTTGATTTCCTCATCATTTAAAAATAAAGAATGTCATTATTGTGAACAAGTTTAAATTAACTAAGTGGTAAAGGTTATTTTATTTTACTAATCCTGCTAAAGAGTTTTTCCCCTCCAATGATCAATTGTCAAGTATTAAACCATTAACTACTAAATTAATGGCTAACTAAGCTGTCAGTGTGCTATGCTTCTGTTTATCAACCAGTAATGGAATGTCTCTTATGCTCCAAAGACTGAGCTAGATTAGCTACTCCTTAAGGAACACAAGAACTGTCACTCGCTCACTTCAATCATATTGCAGTCATTTCTCTTGACATTCATCATGTCCTTAAAAGACTCGTTTAGTTCAGTTTTACTGTGCATGTGTGTGATACATACACATATGTTACCATGCTCCAAAGCTGTATGCTGTGTCACAGAGTTCCCTAAATGGTTTTCAGATATTAGTGGATGCTCTTATCCTTCATTCAGGCTTTGGATTCAACTATGTTTACATCAACTGGGAAAACCCCACAGTTACCCACAACCAACACAGGATTCCAAAATCAATTTGAATGCCTGATTTTGTTACAGTGTTTCTTTCCAAAACAGGATGAAAAAAGCCCCATGGAACTAGTCCTGGATCTCACAATCAGAAACTGTAGCTTCCTTTCCTTTTCCTAAGTGAATGATTCTGGACCTAGAGGTTTTCATCAGTTAAATGGAATAAAAAAATATCGTGTGTGTACCACCAGGGCATGCCGTGGGTACCGGTGGAATCCCTGTCGTGGGCACAGTCTTGCTGCCAGCAGTGGGGATGAGTAACTGGGGGCCTGGTGCCCGTCTTGGCCTCAGGGAGGCTTTTGGAAAGGCTCTCTATTAAGTTAGATGCGCTCTGGAACAGCTGAACGCCTCCAGGGATCAGCTGGACATCCCAGACCTGATGAGCCCTCCTTCCTCTTCTCCAGGTCAGAGTAGAGCTTTCCTTTCTGCAGGCACGTTCTTTTTCATTTTTACCAGAGAATGGAAAACGTGAGGTTCACCACTTCCAAGATGAGGGGGCTCGGGCTTAGGCAGCCTGGGTGATGTCGCTGGGGTCAGTTAGGATAGGACCAAGTGGGACTATTGGAGCAGGTTTGCTTCTTCAGCTGGGCTTAAACAGCTGGATGCCGGCATCTTGGTGACAATGACATAGGACTTTGTCCTGCAGTGAAAGTTGGTCTCCTTTTCCTCACACATAAAACGCGTTTGTCTCAGGAGTCAGCAAGCAGGAGGAAGGACCCACATCCATCAACTACAGCTCCTCAAAGCATCGAGAGAGAATAAAATAATGGGGCAAATTGACAGAAACCTGTCATTTCATTAGAAATGTTGAACTCGGGGCTGGCGCTGTGGCATAGCAGATCAAGCCTCCACCAGCAATGCCAGCATCCCTTGTGGGCGCCAGTTCGAGTCCCAGCTGCTCCACTTCAAATCCAGCTCCCTGCTATCGTGCCTGGAAAAGCAGTGGAGATGGCCAAGGTGCTCAGGCCCTTGCAGTCTCCTGGGAGACCTGGAAGAAGCTCCTGGCTTCAGCCTGGCCCAGCACCAGCCATTGTAGCCATGTGGGAAGTGAACCAGCAGACAGAAGCTCTGTCTCTCCCTTCAACTGCCTTCTCCAACTCTGACTTTCAAATAAATACATAAATCTTTTTTTTTAAAAAAATGTTCAAGTTGATGACTGAGCAGGGCATGAGGCAACAGGCTGTGTGTTCTTGGATCAGAAAGCCTGGGTTCCAAGGTCCCAGCATCACTCACAAGCTGCATGGCTTGCCTTGGGCAGCTTCCTAGCCCTTAGATCCCTTGGTATCCTCATCTACCAGCTGACACTGTCTCAGAGGGCTGCCGTGAGGATTAGCATAGAAATCACACATCAGTAGATTCTGGCTTACTGTCCGCTTTCAGCAATAACTGTAACATCATCATCATTAGCACACAAAGAACAGGCCATGGGGTTATACAAGCCTTATATCATAAGTATGACACTAAACAATATTTTAGTGGACTGAAGGGCTCGCAAAGTGTACCATATCTACATTTATCAATCCACAGGCTACATTAATGTCACAAGTAGTTTTTGACCCACCTGCTGTGTCTCAGAAATCATGATAGATCTTATGGATACAAAGATGAACAAGAGACACACCCCTGAAGGACACGACAAGAATTCGGGCACACAAGGCTCAAGTACAAGCTTGAAATGGACTTTGATGTACATGCTGAAATGTAAGGAAACACCAGATCCAGTAGTGGTCTAACAAAACCCACGGACTGAGGCCTTTCTCCATCTGCAATGTTTCCAGCATCTTGGGTGATTGTCATGTGACCCTTATAAGGAAGATACTACTAGTGCCCTCAATTTATAGATAAAGAAATTAAGGTTAAGGGACATTTAAAAATTTCTCCACACAACCAGTAAGCAGTCCAGCCACAAGCTGCCCTTTGAGCTCCAACATAGAAGGCGCAAAGCGCTCACCCCAGCTTTCACAACAGAACCCCAATTTGATGTTAGAGAAAGGAAGTGAGATTTTGAGGTAATAAACTTGAGCGGCTGAAGGAACTGGGAATATGGGACTTGAGCTGAATTCATCAAGGAGGTCTCACTGAGGAGTTCAAATTTCAAAGAACTGAGTGCTGAACAGGAGGGGCACTGGAAGGCCTCTAGACCGGAGATGCAAATCAGCAGCTGGAAGTGGGATGAAGGCAGATTGCAGGCCAGGTAACCCGGGAGAGGGATGTTTCCGTGGAGGGGTGAATGCCTGTGCTGCCCGCATAAACAAGGCAGGGCAGTCAACCACACAGACCCCTCCCAACTCAGAGGCCCCGGGACTGTGCTTGCCTTGCCGATACCTCTTCCCTCCCTCATTCTGTCTTCAGCATCAGTGACTGCTCTGGCCATCACCTGCTACAGCACAATAATGGGTCTCCACCAACAGATCCTGGCTCTCACTTCCCACCGTGCCCACTCAAGTCTATCATTTTTGTCATAAATCTTCACATGTTCCAGTATCAATTACTTTTATACACACACACACACACAAAAAAAAACAGTACTATGGAACTGTTCCAAATCTGGCATTTTTTACAATCAACTTGTCATTGAGTTCTGCCTTTTTTTTTTTTTTTTAAGGTCAGCAAAATCTATAAGACGCTCATTGTAGGGGTCAGCGTTTTGGCACAGCAGGTAAAGCTGCTGCCTGCAACACTGGGATCCCATTTGGGAGATGGTTTGAGGCCCAGCTGTTCCATTTCCTATCTAGCACCATGCTAATATGTCTGGGAAAGTAGCTGAAGATGGCCTAAGTGCTTCAGCCCCTGCACCCACGTGGGAGTCCTGGAAGAACCTCCTGGCTTTGGCCTGGCTCAGCTCTGGCCATTGCAGCCATTTATGGAGTGAACCAGCAGATGGAAGATCTGTCTCTCCCTCTCTCTAACTCTTTAACTGTTTCAAATAGGTAAGTCAATCTCAAAACACACACACACACACACAAAGCCCATTGTTTCATTTTTGGCTGAATTATGTAGAGAGATGCACTATAGTCACGGCGCTTTGTGGAACATGAATTTCACTGGTTTTTCATTTCACTGCTGTGTATTCCACATCTTAATATATTGGTCTAAATAAGGAGTGGGCATCTTCATGCCTGCACTCTTATAAAGTTAATCTCCAAGCTTACCGCTTTTTCTTCGGCTGTTACAACCACACCAACATATGCAAAGAACCAGAAAGTGCCATCTCTAACGTCACCTTCCTAGCTGCATTGTGGAAATGCATCCCATCTTTCATTAATTTGCCTTTGCCTTTCCATATTTACTTCAAAGCCTATCCCAAAGAAATCTGAAACTCTATGACCTGCAGGGCATGCATAGGATGGTGGTGCTCCAAAACAGATCTGGTGGCTTCCCAACACTGAACCTCCTCCAAGTGCCTTTCGGCTTACACCAAGTGCTGTGTGGTCACCTGAAGTGTTCTTCTCACAGTCCCTCTTAGCAAAACCAGGCACCGCTGGCAGAAGCACACTGACCCCCAGCAGGACCAAGGCTCTGTGTGCACTCTTCTACCCCCCAGAGGAGACCTCCTGGTGATGTTTTCATACATGAAGCCGAGATCTCTGCACACTTGGTGCTTTAATTCATCCTTTCTAGCTGCCTTTTGGATTACTTCCCTCATCTCCCCACCCTTCTAAAACCTCAGAGAACTTCCTTTTACTTTCAAAGCAGATACTAACAACTCAGTATCACTTTTCCATTTCACATAGGAACCTTGGGGTTTCACACCCCGTGCCATACACTCGAAAGGATGAATCACGGTCTTCAACCATTCTCAAAGTAACTGCTGTTTTGAAGTCAATACAAAATGTCTCTCTCTGTACAAATGTGTTGATATTACTTTATTTACTGTACTCAAACTTTTCCCCAAGTTTAATTACCATTGTAGCTGTCATTTTTGTTTTTGTTGTTGGAATAGCATTTTGTTTTTGTTACTCTTCTATGTAATTTTCTGTCCAATTTTTTAAAAGGTTTTTAAAATTTATTTATTTGAGAGGTAGAGCTACAGAGAGTGAGAGGGAGAGACAGAGAGCAAGGTCTTCCACCCACTGCCACTCCCTAAATGGTCACAGTAGCCAGAGCCTGGCTCACATGTAGTTAGGAGCCTCTCGCGGGTCCTCCCATTCCGGTGCAGGGGCCTAAGAACTTGAGTCTTCTTCCACTGCTTTCCCAGGCCATACAGAGAGCTGGATTGGAAGTGGAGCAGCTGGGACAGGAACCAGTGTCCATATGGGACGTCGGCACCGCAGGCGAAAGTTTTGCCTCTCTGTTCTTCAATTTAAAACGACTGGGCAGTTGGCCAGTCTCAAGTTTCCTAAAGCTAGCATGTACAGTCCTTTAACTATCTGCACTCTGCTTGCTATCTTCATTTTTCCCCTCCCTATCTCCATATCTTCTACCCCAATTCATAGAAATATTTGACCTTTGCCTCAGCCTTCTCTCATTTAAAATTTTTGCTTATGCCTAGCGCTAACATCTAGAACAATATCTCTGTGCCTTGGAAAACACTTTGCATCTGTTTAATTTCGGCTTACTGATGTATAATATGGGAGTGATAAATATGACTGATTTCTCAGAGGTGATAAAAGAAGAAAATGAGCTAATGCACTGGGAGGAGTTTTAATTTCTGTAAAGTGCTATGTAGTGGTTATTACTATGTAACCACTTCTCATGAGCCCTGAATTGGCTTCTAAGCCCTTTAGCCATGACTTTACTGATAGAATTGGAGGTTTTAGAGAATGAACGGCAGGTTTTGAGACATCTTTATATTCCTAGCATTTAGTATATCGCAGATCACATTGTAGATGTCATTCATTGAATTAATCATTCTTTGCTGAATATTTTACCTATCACACAAACCAGCATAGAGGATATGACAAATATTCATGAAATTTGCAACACTTTTTACTTTGATAATCCTGAGAGCTACTTGTCCAAAGAGAAAGTAACTAGTATTTCCCACAAAAAAAATATTATTAAGATTTCATTTTATTTCTATATTTCTTGCTATCGGGGAAATCTCTGTAAAAATGAACGTAACTTCTAACTCATCTTTCCCAAATTCATCATTCTAAGGCAAAAGAAGGTGCTGCTTCTTCCTCGTGGTTAGATGGCAGTCCACAAGCCTTATGAGACTTTAAAAATCAGCTCTCCATTGCAGACAGCCTGAGCAATGTATTGATGGTTTCATTTGATCCATGTTTTAGATCTGAACAAAACTCCAATTCAGCTTGCTCCCCCTCCACCCTATACATCCTTTACTTGTTTAAGCCCAGGAGCCGCTCAGGTCTGTCCGTATCTATTCTTGCCTGATAATAGTGTGCATTTGACCTTTATCTTATCAACGTGATATGTGGTTTAATCATACATTCATCAATTCCCACTAATTGACAGAGTCACAAGTTTGCCAGCATTTGGACTATTAGATGCATACCCCACTCTTAAGCTCTCTTCACAGCACTTCAACTAATTTTGCATTAAATGCTGCTCCTATGTGTCTTGGCCTAAATTGTTTTTGATTGTGATTATCTAACTGCATGTTGCCTGCATTAACTATAGTCCTCGCTGTGAACAGATATGTGTGTGTTATATTCATTATCACTATCTCAATTATGTAGCTAAGTAAAACTTTTAGTGAATTAACTGACTCATCAATGATCATTTGTGATTGTTTTCTGTACAAAATTGACTTATAATGAACATAACTGTTTTTAATTTGATTTACTCCTTAGCAGGTGCTAAACATCATCTAGGAAGGCTAAGGTACATTTCCATGAACCAACATCATAAGAAAATCTTACGATTTCTTTCATTATGGGGGGTGAATGCACTACCTCTTAGCACAACAGCTGAGCTGAGCCCCAGGAGGCAGTGATGTGCTGATTCCAGGCTGCTGCTGCTCTTACTGATGGCAACAGACCAGGGGAAAGACTCTTTGTAACAGTCACAACCTGGTGATAGCTGTGGATGGTGTTCTGGTTGACAAACTACTTAGGATAGCAGGCATACTTGTACACACGCCTACATCAAGGTGGTTGATTGGGATAAACTATTGTCCTGTTGCCCTGCATGATCCCTGTCTCAAATGCAGACTATGATTTTGAACAACTAATAGAGAAATGGTACTGCAGGTAGCCATGGAAACGGCAACTGTCCTGTGTTATTATACAAAATCATCTACAAAACACCAAAACAGCTGTACTTCACCTTCAGTACTTAAAGATGTACCCAGTAGATTTACCCTTCTTTATACAGAAAGCTCCTTGAGGAATCAAAAAGTGACAGATGAGCCATTATCAGCCCTGTTCTGATCAGTATTAAAATGGAATTGAAAATAGACATTGCTCCATTGAGATGCAAATAAGCATCAATAATTGTTCTCCTGCACACATTTTTTGATGGTTTTACTTTGTAGCAGTGCGTCCATAAACCTACAGTCACAACACTTTTCTGAATTCTAGAGATGATTACGTCCAGCAGGCTACAGATGGTCTTCAGATTGGAATAACATAGGGGAGGCTTTAGTATTGAAGAGAGAGGTGTGGGCAAGCAGTAGGGACTCTAGAATGGACAGTGTAAGAGCCAAGAGCTCCTGAAATCTCAGCCATTCCTACAACCAACACCCAAAAGACAAGGGGAGAGAGGCCCAGGGAGAAAGAGTCGCAGAGGTGGTCTTCCATAGGAAGAGCAGGGGCTTTACTGAGGGCTTGGCCAAGACAAGATGCCATCACAGGAACGAGCAAGGGAAGGAACACGTGATCTCAAGTTCCTAACTCTTGCATCCAGCAGACGTGAGCATTGCCCAATCCAAATGCTCAGGGAGTTCGCCGAAGCAAAGCTTCAAGGAGATGCATGGAGTGCATCTCCCACCTCTGGAGAGTGGGTCTGCTGAGAAAAGTGGACCCTTGGCATTCATGTCAGAGACCTGGCTGAAGTCCAGAGAGGTTAGCTCACCTGCTTAGTGGCAGAGACGGCCTAGAATGCTAACCAGAATCATTCTACATGACAGTCCTGTCTCCCAGACAGTACCCACTATTGACCTATGTTGATAATGTATACTGAAGATATTAGATGTTTTATGTTCATCTAGTATTATTCCTTTATTAAACTATCATTACTAGTCATTAATGGTTTTAAAAAATTTTAACTCATTCTTTGAACAGCCATAACTGAAAATATCCCTCTGCTAATAAGAAATTCACACATAAGCACATGCAATTATTTTCAACAGTCTCAAGTTCTAGTCATATTTTTCCAGTCATATCTGCATTTGTTAGAAAATGTTATTACAATTACAGGATGAGAATGTCTATGTAATTGGGTTTATTAAATGCACAGACTTCATTAGAAGCTCAAAGGTATTGCAAATTCACAAAAGCAAGCTAAGTCCTGAATATTTCCTTTGTTTTCTTAGTGATTCACAGTTTGAATCTTTAATTTCACAACCACTGATACCAGACCTATTGTCATGTGGTTTGCAGTAAAGTAATTAATAAGTTATTGCCAAGGTTTCTGTGTCTTATAAGTTTCAAGAAATTGATTCCAGAGCTACCTGACTCTTGCTCCTTCCCCATAACTAGTATATCACTTATTCTAGTAAATTGATAAGTAGAACCAAAACATGTATCTCTGAATGCTTTCGTGTATTAATTAAAACAATGTGGATCTTCTGGTCCATCATCTTGGGATGTATATTTCTTAAACTTCAGTGGTTTCACTTATGACTGAGACTCATGACACTTTAACTCATATTTGCATCCTTATCTCCACATCAGAGGTGCACCTGCTAATCTGCTCTTTTCATTAGTCATCGCCTGACCTCAAAGCCAGTGTGGCCCTGAGTCTAACTCACTTCTGTGTGCCCAGCTTGCCCAGTGTAGCCACTCGTTAAACATTTGAATGGGTCTGTGCTTTGAGTGCCATACTTGGCATTGAAACCTTCTTCCTCCTCCTCCTCCATATTTGGTCCCCACAATTCACCCCCTTGTCTCCCTGTCGTCTTCATCCCATCGTCATGGAATCAGCATGTCCTCATTATTTTCTCATTTGGAACACCCTAGTAGCCTCCTACTTACCTGGGCTTCTGAGTTGCTCCATACTTGGGTGTGAATGTTACTGTTAAAAATATCAACCTAATCAAGATGTTTTCCATTTTTAGTCCTCCAGCTTCTTCATTTACGATCTGGTTCCACCTCTGTCTACTTTCCCTCAGTGGCAGATCGGCTGAGGGAATGAGGGAGTGCCCATTGCCAAGTGTTCCATTCACAATCTTTCGTCTTGCAATGTCTTCCTCCTTCTGTCTTCCATGGCCAATCTCTCCTTGAAATTCCAGGTTTCCCTCATCTTCTCCTCTTCCAGTGAGCCTTCCTGGCTTGCCCAGTCACTTCTCACATGTGGTAAAACAGTACTTGGGGGTACAACTCTGTTTGACTTGTCCTTACCTCTCATGACAAAGCAAACTCCAGAAAGCATGGGCTTATCTTGACCCCAGAATCTTATTTAGTGACTAACGCACATGTGTCAACCAAGGAATGCTGTTTGATGACAAGGCTTTTCGTGTGGGAGTGCAGCATGTAGAGGAAGATGTCAAGTGGCCAAAGAGGAGGGCTCACTGCAAAGAGTTGATGAAGAAAGAGTCAACAGTGTGTGGTAATGATTAAAGTGCTGGACTGGAGGTAGATTATTACAAAAGCAAACATGGCTAACCTAGTTAAATTAAAGACCCTTAATGAGAAGGAAGAGAAACCCGAATGTCCACGGCAGATGGCTTCCTAACTGTGGTGAAGAGGCAGCCAGGGGCTGAGAGTTCAAGGTCTGATTTAACCCCCTCTCGGGCTGGAAAGGAGCAGACCACAGCCTCACCTGACCTGCCCCAGAAGACAATGAGGCAGCAGGACTGACTTGGAAAGAAGTCTGAGTGTCTCCATGAGAACGCACGTGCACACACACACAATTATAGGACAAGAGATTACAAATTAAGGTGAAATTCTTTTGTGATTTGTCCTAAATGGATTCAAATTTTGTTTTTGAGAGACTAATTTCTAACTCCAGTTTCAAGTATAGACTGGTCTAACAATTTTAAAAATCCTCTTTTGCTTTCAAAAGTACTTCTTGAAAAAGATAGACATGTTTGTCCGGATTGAACATTAAACATTTTATATAAGTATCAAAATATCACAATAAGAACAGCTTTTATAGTCCTGGCTGCTCCACTTCCAATCCAGCTCCCTGCTAATGAGCATGGGAAAGCAGTGGAAAATGGCCCAAGTCTCTGGGCACCTGGACCCACCTGGGAGACTCATAAGAAACACCTGTCTCCCGGCTTCGGCCTGGCCCAAGCCCAGGCCCAGCCATGGCGGCCATCTGGGGAGTGAACCAGCATATGGAAGATTTCTCTGTCTCTCTCCTTCTCTAACTCTGCCTTTCAATTAAATAAATATTTTAAAAATAAATGAAATAAAAGTCCTATTTTAATTCAGTTACTAGCAATCCCAATTACAGCAGGCAACTCATTCTGTCTTAGGATCATATCTTGTTCCCCCTTACAGGGAGAAGCCCTATACACAAAAGCTAATGTTTGGAAATCAGGCTCCCAGACTTAAGCATGGGGCAAAGACCATGTGCCAAACTCTTCCACTTGTTTTCTTTTTTGAGCTTCAAAATCACCCTGTGATAGAAGTATCTGTCTCACCCCAACCACCCATTTTTCAGACAACAGAATTGAAAATGAGGGATTCTATGCTAGCATCATGCAGTCAGCAAGTGGCAAAGTCAGAATTTGCACCTGGGTGTCTCTGGCTCATATACATATACTCTCTACCACAGCATACGACCAAGAAGCAGGTGTTTGTCATTCACCCAAGTCCCTGGTGAATTGTAGTATCTGGCTAAAAAATAGATCAGTTGATTACATATTGAGGGCCACACATGGGAAAATCTGGACAAAGAAAATTGAACTTCTGTTAAAGAAAATAAAGGCCAAAGCGTGTGGTCCGGGACTCACTTACACCTTTGTACTTTGTGGCATTTTGAAGTGTGTAATAGTACATACAGTGCTGCTTCAATAAAATCACTGCTATATTACAAAGCACGATGAATGAGACATAAATCATAGGCTAATTTATGAAATCAGAGTGGGTCAGGACTAACACTCAAAAATATTCCTAAAGCACTCCAAGCAACCATTGATGTTTATTGACTCCTTTTTCCAAGCATTTGTTAATGCCTTCCATGTGTGCTTATGTTTACAATACACTAAAATAAAAATATTAAGCAACAAATTGAACAAAACAGAGTGATTATTACAATATAGAAGACTAATTTTACTTTATGAACTGAGATAAAGCACTTATAGAATACACTCTACATTGTATTAATAATTTAAATCTGTTCAACAACTACTCATATAGGCCATCTCCTATAGCATAACGATTTTTTAATGGTGAGGACCAAGGACTGCACAGGGCCCTATGCCGAGTCACCTACATATAATTCACTATCAGCAACACAATATGAGTCATAGCGAGAAACGCCTTTGCCTGTGTATCAGAATAGCACAGCAATTCTGGCTACACTTATGTGAATAAAAGCAGCAGCTGCTCCACCGTGATCGTGGTTAATCAAGGGCCATTAACTTCCAGCCATATATGGAGAGAGTATTAAGGAAGACAGATCTGGGGGGACATGCACAGAAAATACATGCAGGCAGGGTCTTATTTTAGAGGCCTTTCAGTTATGTGATATATAAGGATGAATAAAAATCCATGAGTACAAGCTTACAAAAACGTAACATAAAACATCTTGGGACTCTTCTTTATAAAGAGCTTACAACACCATTAAGAAAAATCGTGAAGACGACATAGCAGAAGGGCAGGTGACACACTCAGACAATGCTCTAAGGAAGCCAGGAACACCAACAGATGCAGTGTTGAGAAGATGATCAGCGCAGTATCCATAGAAATGGTGGCCAACTAAAGAAATCCCCATTCTACCCTGTTTTCTATGCTTGCTTTATTTAATTCAGAAAAACATGAAGCTAATGTATACGTCTGCTAGTATGCTAATATTATTTATGCTAATACGGAGGATAATATAAAGTGATGAGTAACTACCACAGGAGTTTTGGCAATGTGCAAATAGTCACTCAAGGATTATAATACTGTAAAAGGTTATGGTGATTAGAGAAACAGCAAGATGGAAAGTAGCATCTATAATTCTGTGCTTTTTAAAACTATCTGTTTACCTAGAGGCTTCTTCTGTTTCTATCTATCTTCCTATTTTACAGCAGTCAATTTTGAGTATGGGTGATTGTTTTAGACTTTATACTCTCCCCAATGACTAGAAGTGTATACTTTTAAAAAAATTGAATCAAATACAAATATTAATTTAGGAAACATTATGATCCTTCAGGTTTCTTTCTCATGCTTATTTTTAAAATTCCTTCTGTAGTAAGTCACAAAAAGAAATATGATATACTCAGAATTTACAATGATATAATGTGTGGAAAGGGAATAACTACTAAGAGTCTTTTTAAATTCTTAGAAGTTTTTGATTATCACGCAATACATTTTTATGAGGTACAGTGCAATAGTTCAACACATGTACAGGGCATAAACTGTTCGAATCTGGCTGACATTTCCACATGCTTTTCTTCCTGTCCACAGGTCAGTGACCACCAGGTCACTCTTCCACCTCTGTATGCAGTATATACTACATTATTGCAAGCTGTCGTGGCCTCCTGTGCTGTGGAACACGGGAAATTGGTTTAGCACCCATTCTCCAACCCCCTTCTAACTCCCACACCCCACCACCACCACACACACCCTCCTTCCCAGCCTCCAGTAATCACGATTGTAACATCAGATGGATGGTTTCCTAATGTGCACAGAGAATATATGGTATGTGTCTTTCAGTGTCTGCATTATGTCACTTCAAATGGTCATCTTCAGTTCCATTTTGATGCAACTATCAGGATTTCATTCTTTTTATGGCTAAATAATATTTTATTGTGGAAATATATCACATTTTCTTTATCTATTCATCCATCCTTGAATTTGAAGCACATAAACCCCACAAATTTGCTAAGTTTCAAAATTAATCAGGAGCTGAAACACGTTTCAAATGAGCTTTCTTATAAATACACCAACAAGCATCATAGGTATAATTCTTGCTAGAAGCCTATACACATAAAAATAAAAACAAAAATGTACAATTCTTGCTAGAAGCCTATAGATACAGTTTTTTATTTCATTAAGTCAAACTTGGTTTTAGAGAGTTTGTCATTACGCGGATGGTTTGACAATTTAATGTCCGTTTCAGAGTGTGTGGACTTGCTCTGAGAGTGCTCCCTGATTGGGCTACAGACTCACCAGACTTGACCCAGATGCTTTGTGACAACAGAATCCCCATCTGCCAACTCACAACGGCTCCATCATTCTCATCAAGTAGCACTGCTAATTCTACACAACAAATTGCTAAAACTGTGTACCCTCTGATGATGTATATTTTAAAATAGCTACACATGTAATCCTATACATAGGCTATTTTTAGCATATATGTAAATGACATGTTGGCAAACTTGTAGCAGATTTTTCCTCCAGTCTATGTCATTCTCCAGGATAAATCAAGATAAAAAGTGAAGGAGATATTGAACAAAAATTGCAGACTCGCCCCTTCTCCTGAAACAGATCTTCATGGAACACAGATGCCCACGAGCCTACGTCCACAAGGGATTGAGATACCATGAAGACAGCCACGTTCACAACAAGTTTTAGCAGCATCACGCCATGTTTTAAATTACATGATGACATTACATTTCATTATTTCCCTTCAGTGTTCTGAGGACACATATCTGTGGTCATCAGTGAGACATGCAATTAGTTACAATTACAAACTAACTTTTCCTTTACTTGATGAGATCAGAAATATCATGGCCTTTATAATAACTTAACCCGTTTCACATTCATGAGACAAAAGAAAAAAACAGAAAAAGTGAGAACATTTGTTCTGTTATTCTCAGCCCACAGTAAGCCAGTTGTTTGTCATGGGGTGGTGGGGCTATTGTTTTTTTCATACTGCCTGTATTCTACCATAACACCACTAGAGGAAATACATAGGCTGATGTCTTTTGTGTTGAATGTGTCCTCTAAAACAAACAAACAAAAAATGCTGACTGTGAGCATTAGAATTTTGATATAAGAAAGGCTTAGGTATGCCTTTAGTGCTAGCCAATTTATATGTATTAATCAAATAAAACAACTTCACCAGCTATCATACAAAATGCTATCCTGAATGCTTTATATGATCCATTTTTATAATTTTCCCAAACTGTGCAAGCACAGAGGAAGTCTCACCCGATTTTGCTTCTACTAAGAAGTAGGCAGACAGCAAGATTTTAGTACTACTATTTTTCTATTCTAAACTTCCAAGTTTCTGCCATTAACATGTCATAAGTTTGATTCAGTTATTCTAAATCAATTCCTCCTGAAATTTTAGGTTAGAAAGTCTCTCCCACCTACAAAACCTATTATAAATTCTGATATCCAGACACAAATAAACCCACTTCAACTTGACTTTCTTTAGTCACTAAATTGACAATGAATCATTACAGTTTTTTTTTTAAAATTTCAGTCTTTGAAAGTTGCATGCAATTGTCTGAAAAAAAAAAAAAGTTGAACATGACTATGAATTTTATTAACTCATCCTCTTCACTCTTATTTGTAAGCAGGGTAACACCTGAGCCATCTCAGTGAGAAAATCGTCATGGGTTTAAAGTATGTCCAGGAATAAGAGTTTAACACCTTAAGTGAATTATTCCTGCAATTTCTATTGATCCCAAATCTGTTAAACTACAATATATACCTTAAACCCTGTTCTATACCATTAGAAGTGAAAAGCAGCTGCCTGTCACCGGTGCACCCAATCTGAAATCCTGGTTATGTCCCTCATCTGGCTTTTCTTTCCAAGCAAGACAGTTATTTTTCAGGGAGCTTTTGAACCTTCCCTCTAGAATAGCTGTTGCATCCTCTCCCCCCCACCCCCAGTGCTATTTTAATTGCTAAGTTCTAAACTGGGGGGAAGAATAGTTCTAAACTAGGAAGAAATACAGGGGGTGATCATGCTCATTACAATAGGAAAAGGCCTCTTGTTCTCTCCTCAGAGTACATGTAGTTTTCTTTCTTCGTGGCAAGTGTTATATAAAAGCTGAATATAAAATGTGTCAATATGTTGCCATTTCTCCAAAATTCTTCCTCAAAAATTCCTACTCACTTTGACATGGGATGCGAATTTCTACAAATACTCTTTTTTTAACCTAACCTTATGGATTTAAAAATAATTGATTTCCTCTATTATCTACCTATGGATCATTAGAAATAATGCCAACTCCATTACAAGATCATCCTAAGAATTTAAGATATTCCAAGGCTGGGCCAAGACTGGGGTGGGTTAAGCTGCTGTCTGGGATTCCTGCCTCCCATATCAGAGTGCCCTTTCAAGTCCTGGGTGCTCATCTTCCAATCCGACTCCCTGCTAATGCACCCAGGAGGCAGCAATGACTGAGTGCTTTGCTGCTTCCACATGGAAGGCCCGGATGGAGTTCCAGCCTCCTGGCTTCAGCCTGGCCCAGCCCTGCCTAACTGTTCCCGGCATTTGGGGAGTGACTCAGTGGGTGGGAGATCTCCGCTACTGCCCACCCTAGTTGTTCTATCAAGGAAATAAAAATAAACACACAGTAAAAATGATACTGTAAACCACTGCCACTTAGGAAGCCCTGGAGAGCTATTTCTGTTTATGCTTCTTAGGTTGTATTTTATTTGTACAATATATTCATGCCTAGAGCTATGTTTAAATTGTGCCAGTTAAGCTTCATGTCTTAGTAGGAACGATAGTTTTCTAAACAAGTTCTTCTAACCTTGAAGAGACAAGAAAATCTTTTGATTCACTGATTTTCTGTCGCCTTATTGATTGAGTGTAATAATGAGAACAGAAAACAATAAGAGAAGCCAAGTGAGCATGCACAAAAAATTCCATTAGGCATTTATTTGTATACACAACTAATTGAAAGAATACACATTAAATGAAACAGGCAAAAATTAGCTAAAGTAATGTTGGAGTCATGCATTTGCAATGTTAATTCAAAATAGAAAGATAATTATAAACCAAGGCTGTGTTTCTGTGTAAAATAAAATACAGTCAAGTAATACTTAGGTCAATTTAATTTGCAATACTCTGGCAACAACCAAGAAAAAAAAAAAATCAGTACCTATCTTGTGAAAAGGGAAAGGCCACTCGTCTGGGAAAGACATGCTGTAACACGGCTCATCAGTCACAAGGAACTTGTGGCGTTAGATTCCCTTTTACAGAAGCTAGGGGTCCACACAGAGACTGAAGTCTCCCTAAGCAAAACAGTCCACCTCTCTGGAGTTTGTGGTTGCCCCCAGGGCAGGCGCAGCCTTTGCCCTGGGAAGAACAGGCCTTTCTATTTTTCTGTAGGAAGCCATCATCCCCAAGGCTTTGTTCTTTGGGGATCTGACTCTTCCCGTTATTGTAGCAGGCTGCTGTGCAAATATCATCACTATCATCAGCCCTCATATTGTAATTCATACCGCACTGTACATTTGCAAGTTGTAAACACCAGTTATCACAAGGCGACAAAGAAGGATGGCCTAACATTCATCTCCAAGATTCCACTGGCTCTTCTATCCCCAGACATAAGGCATTTTTCTCTAGTTTCACTCTGTAGTTCAGTGCCGTGTCAACCAAAGCAAAGAATGCCCCCACAAGCCAAGCTCCATTCTCCTACACTGCCAAGCATGTGTTCTCTCTCTCTCCTTCTTCTGTGCAGATATTCTTAATAACCACCTTGTTTCTTGCCTGCTAAATCCCACAGTAGATTGATGACTGCTAGGCTGAAACCATAACCCTGTTCACAGTGGTGAGCATTTTGTTCTCCCAAAGCAACATTTCTTAAAAACCAACAACTATTACTGACAGATCATCTTTAACATCAACCCACATCTCATGTGCACACAAGATAACACAAGTATGTGGTGATAGTATACACTGATAATTTTCCCTAAATATATTCCCTTTTATCATTTAACTCTGTAATTGGATGTTCCTTTATGTATTTTACTTCTAATAATAAATTCTCAATTGTTTTTGTTCACATGAAACAAGATCCCATTTGTCACATTCACCTTTATTTTTCCTGAAATTGTTGTTATATTCCGTAAATTGAATTTCTGACCTTAACATATATTTTCTTTTTCAATGTTTCATTTTAAAGGATTCTTTTTGCAGTTATTGATTTCCACATACTTCCCTCTTATTCGACATGAACAAATGATTGAGATGTGTTAAATATATTATTTCCACTGGTGGAGATTTAACAATTAACCATTTCAACTTCCTCTGAACTTTTTGCTTGCATTTCTTCGAGTAATTCTTATTACCCTCTGCCCATGTCACTCTATATTTTACTAATGCATGGTTTGTTCCTCTTTGCTAATGCCTGTGTTCATTCCCTATGCTCCAAGTTCAGTCCTTGACCTTCGACAGTCACAACATATCCCTAAGCTGGCTGCCTGGTAGTCCCCACACAGCAGATTCTGCATGAGGCCATCTACAACACTATTCTGACTTACCAGTGAGAATTGCTTGAAGAAAATGTTCAATAACAACTCTCTAATTAGACGATTAAGAAAACTTCCTGACCAAGAAATGCAAACTTCTCACTCATGATTTAGGATGCTGCATGACCCCTAGACGTCCTGGCTTGCTCCCCAGTGTGACCCTACTTGGGGAGGAGGAACGTTTAGGCAGTGAACCTACTGAAAGTTCCTTGGGTCACTGGGGCTGTGCCCAGGCACAGCAGTGCTCACATGACTGCTGCAACTCTTGTGAGAGAGTTGTTAGGAAAGTGTGAGCATGGGGCCATCACTTCTCTTCTCCTTCATGGCTCTCCATTCGATCTTTCCTCTGCACATACTCAGCCATCCGCCACCAGCCCCTCACCTGAGCTACAGCCTGGGACATCCTGTTTAGACCTCAAATCTCCAACCTCACAAACGGTGAGCTAAATCAACCTCTCTGTCACTCATAAGTGTTTATCCCAGGTGTCCATTGTAATAAAAAGATGCACATACACACACATACTCTTCAAGCATCTTATGCTACCATTTCACATATGCAAATACTTCTGTCATGAATGCCCTCGATCCCCCCCAAGACACCAAATTTCCTCCAACATTAAAAAGTGCCTGCCTCTGCAGCATGAAATGTTCTTTAGTTGCCTGTAAACTTTATGAACTCCTATTCAGTTCAAAGATCAGCTCCACCAAGAAGCCCCCTAAACCAGCAAGTGATATCACTTCTTTCCACCTGATTCCCTTAGCCTCTTCACTCTGCTCAGACAGCATATTGAGACTTCTTTACATTTACATTTACATGACGCATCTTCAAAAGACACTCAGAAACACATATAGCACACACACATGCGTACACACACACACAATGTGTAAGATGAAACTGACCTCTTAGAATTTGACTTGTTTGAACACTACGGTTAGTGGTGTATTAAGCCTGTAATTATAAAGGAAATGGGAAACTATGCTATTGTAAAAATTAAATGGGTAGAAAAAAAGAGGATGGCAGGAAGAGGGACTGAGCGAGGGAGGGAAGTTTAGTCAACTTCTTAGAGTCGTATCTATGAAATACATGAAATCTGTTCTCTTTATATTGGTCAGAATAAAAAATAAAAACAGAAAAACTATGCATGAATCCAAACAATTGCAAAGTAAATTTATCGTTTAATTTCATGTGTTCATGAACTTTGTGAAGCACCCTCATTCCTCACCACCTCCCATTTATCAACCCTAATCTGTATAAAGTATTTATCTAGTGAGTAATTAAAATTTTTTCATTCAATCCTCGTTTATAGCCATTGTCTATATTTCCACTAAACCAGAGTCTTTTTTGTTTTTACTTGTTAAACTTCCTATTTGGTGAAGTACTTTTACTATAATATGATTTTAAAATATATTATCTCAAAAACTAAAAAAAAAAGGAGAAGGAAAGAGTGAGAGGGAGAGAAGGGTGGGTAGGAGGCAGAGAATATCCTTATATTCTTAGAATTATATCTACAAATCTCATTGAATTTTAAAAACTTAAAATACAATTTTCTAAAAAATAAAAGGACTGATTAATTATGATACGAGTCAGTCCTAGGCACTGGACATATATCAGTGAGTAAAACACATATCTTCATGGAATTTATGGTCTCGCTGAATAACCAATTCATGAGTTAAAATAGTATTGATTTCCAGATTCACAGATGAATATGCCAAACTTTCTCCCCATATCTAAGTTCAGGGAGGATGAAAACAATGCAGTAAGAAAATCTTTTGCAAATCTGAGGAACTAGCTTTATATTTAAATAATACGCATGGATGTACTTCCTGTGCTATTTCTCTATTGCTCCTGAGAAAGCATTTTCAAGGGACCTAGTGAGGTATATTTTAATATAAATGCCCCAAGATGACCACGAATGTAAGTTGCTGCAACCTAAACAGCATGCCTACTCTTCGCAGCTTGGGCCACAGTAGACTGTATGTAGGCATATTGCTGTGCTTGGAAAACATGTTCTTGGCCACAGAAACATGTTGCTGTATAATGAAGAATTCATAGTGTCCCCATGATTTATGCCCCTGCTTTTATCCTTATGAGATGTGATGCCTTGGCATGTGTCCATACACTAACAGGGAGTGGAGGCCACCAACACTGATTGCAGCCAGTTTCAGTTTTGTGCATGTTCTTGTCCTCTGCATGCAGAATTTGAGGGCACAATTAGTGATATGCACATTAAATATGTGCTGCCAGCTGACTATGCTAACTTCTTGTCTCTAGAGGCTAACATTTTTACATTCAGAATTGAGATGTTTTGAAAATTAACACAACTTTCCTAATAAATTAATAAATTCCAGAAATTAACATAGCAAGTTATATACTGTAACAATCATTTGGGATAACATCATCATGATGGGGCTCCTCTCTCTTTTTTTTTTTTAAGATTTTACTTATTTATTTGATAGGTAAAGTTACAGATAGTGAGAGGGAGAGAGACAGATAGAGGTCTTCCGTCCGCTGGTTCACTCCCCAAATGGCCACAATGGCCGGAGCTGCACTGATCCAAAGTCAGGAGTCAGGAGCTTCCTCCAGGTCTCCCACATGGGTGCAGGGGCCCAAGGACTTGGGCCATCTTCTACTGCTTTGCCAGGCCATAGCAGAGAGCTGGATCTGAAGTGAAGCAGCCGGGACTAGAACCGGTGCCCACATGGGACAGCGCCAGCCCCCTCTTTCCTTCTCTTATCTCACTTTCTCCTGGTTTCCTTCTTTTATTTGTGCTTCTGATCTTTCTTCCTTTAAATTTTGAAATATAGTCAAGAGGCAAATAAGGCAAATGATAGTATAAATTATTAGAAGCAGGGTATCCAGACTGAAAATTCATCTATTTGGGATATATCTATAGTCTTCATTTAAATATCCGTATAGGGTTTGCTACTGTGAAATAAAACAAATCTGCTTTGCAGTATAGATCCTTCTGGCTAGCACTGCTCTGAATACAGTCCATGAAGTCCTGCCAATTTAAGAAAAAAAAAAGTACTGGGGAACAAAAGTCAACTTTTGTCAAATTAGAAATAGAAACACCAAAGTTATGGTATTTTGAGAACCTGCAAGGGTACTTTGAAAGGTTTGTGAAAAAGTGGAATTAAAAGGCATAGTTCTAAGTTGATCTTCTGTATATAAAGATAATTGAAAATGAATCATGATGAAGTATGGGATGGGAGAGGAAGTGGGAGATGGGATGGTTATGGGTGGGAGGGAGGTTATAGGGGGAAAAGCTGCTATAATTCAAAAGCTGTACTTTGGAAATTATATTTATTAAATAAAAGTTAAAAAGGAAAAAAGGCGTAGTTCTTTGATAATACTCATTTCCTGCAGACTTTTTAATGAAAAGAATTGCAAGGATTTCAAAAAATAAACATATCTTTGCATTCCACTTTTTAAAGAACTATCCTAGATCAGGAACTTTCTTTCTGTCCACAGAAACACTCCCTCCCAACATGAGTATCTGTTTGGAGGAGAACCAGGCCTCCAAGAGCCTCATGTATCAAAAGCCCCTCAAGCTGAAAATTGCAGGCGTATTTGTCCACCTTGGACTGCTTATCGCCAATGCCCATGACCCTAACAAGTACTTCCACTGCATCCACTTAATACCTAATTTTTACCAAGGAAATCTGGCAAAGATGACTGCGCCCTTAGATATGGACTGCAGTAATATAAACACCTGCTGCTAGCACATGGAGACATGCATTGCAAGACCTAGATGATGAGCAAATTCCACTGTGTGGACACGGCTTCCTTCCCTTATGCTCTACGTCAGCTTCCTTCCTGGGCCTGCTTCGGCAGAGCGTCCCTTCTTGGTACTGATGTGAATATGAGCCACACCTTGAAGAAATGCATGCCAGAGTCGTGAACTCACTGTCAAGGACAGGGTCTATGTGTCTGATAACCATCCTGAGGATGAGGACAGCAAGGGAAGTCCTTGCCCCTCAACCCCACAGCCCTCAGAGTTAGGGGCTAAGCTGGCCTCATTATTTACTTTCACAAGGAGCACTTATCTTTCAAAGGCTGGTTTTGTGCACAGCAAATCTTAGGGAAGAAGAATCTACAAAAATTAGCATCAGTTTAAGTGGTCTTTCTACCTTTTACTTGTTGAACATTATTGGTTAGTGGTGCATTAAGTCTGTGATTACAAAGCAAATTGAAATAATGTTATTGCAAAAATCAAAAGAAAAAAAAGGAAGGAGGGAGAATTGAATGAGGGAGGGAGAGCAGGAGTGTTTTCTTTTTCTGTGCACTGTATCTATGAAATATCTGTTCTCTTTATATTAATATACAGTTTTAAAAGATTTATGCCAAAAAACAATCAAAAGAATGCTGAAAATTTGAAACTGTGCTATGATTAGGTCAATGAATGAAAGCAAAATAGCAAGACTGAGAGTCCAAAATGGTTCTCAGACCTCATTTTGTATAGAGGAAGGTAAAAACTATGGCAATGACAAAGTAAAAACAGGCAAAGAATTCTGGAACGTCAGTTAGTAAGCATCTTTACTGACATCATTAAAGTCTCCAGAAAGCAATGGAGACTGAGGATAGTGAAAACGGAAAATCAGTGAAGAAGAGGCAAGGAAGCAGAGGAGGAAGGAAGGAAGCCAAAGGGAAGATAGGAGCAAACACACGGAGGGACCAGTAATTACACTGAGGAGGTAAACTGTCTAATGCTTCACTTATCAATCCCGTGCTTAAAGAGCACACAACTGAAACTACTTGGCTGACTGACACCGCAGAAATAAGATAAAAAGAAAAAGTATAGTGTCCTCTGAAGTTCTCTCTCACGACTCACTCAAAATTGTATAGTTTGCCTAACTTTTGTGGGCATGAAAATTAATGATAAGTGAAATAGATGGGTCAAGATACTAGATCGTCAGGGATAGCACAGTGGCATAGTGAGTTAAACTTCTGCCTGCAGGGCTGGCATTCCAGGTGGGCGCCAGTTCAAGTCCTGGGTGCTCCACTTCTGATCAAGCTCCTGGTTAATGCACCTGGGAAAGCAGATGGCTCAAGTACTTGGACCCTTGCCACTAAAGTAGAAGACCTGGATGGAGTTCTAGGCTCCTGGCTTCTGCCTGGACCAACCCTGGCTGTTGTGGTCACCTGGGGAGTAAACCAGCAGATGGAAGAGCTCATTCTTTTTGTCTCTTCCTCTTTTATCTGGAACTACCTTTCAAATAAATAAATAGATCTTTTTTAAAAAGATATATTTCCAAATTTGATAATGTTTAGAAAATAAATTTGAATTGTTTTAATTTTTTCACTTTTCAGAAGCTCTGTAATGGTTTTCATTCATGCTATTAAATGAAATGGGTCTAAAAATAATTTCTAAATTGCAAATAAAAATTCCAACTCTTCTATTACTTGGATTAAGTATTTTTTCCTAAGATATTAAACTGTAGGTATTTGGAACAAAGTCAACAAAATATCAGATGTCTATAACAATAAACTGTCTTGTACTAACTCCAGAAAATTGGCTCGCATAATTTATCTTGCGGCAGGTTCCATACAATCTGTCGGTAACAGTAGTTAAGTTCCATTAAATCACCCTTCCTCTCATTTGCTCAGACTAGTTTCACAGAGTTCTTCCACATGAATACCAAAAAAATAAAGGTACTCATCCTAGCATAATATTGAGATACTTGATAGGAAACCATTGGGAAACACAGCAATGTGCTTGCTGTTAGAGACACCTAGGCATTCTAGATGCACGGATACAGTTGTTTCGTTAAAACTGTCTACAGTGACTCTACAGTTAATTTTTTCCCCTGGGTATCCATGCAGACAAAGCAGGTAATAAGACATCTCCCAGATTTTTCAGAACAGTAGATTAATAGGTGCACTAGGATGATGTCAATCTGTTTTAAAATATTTACAAGAAATGTTTGAATAGATGAGCAATTACCAGAAGTGGGTGGTGTAATTATAATACAATCATAGGTAATGCTTGGGTACTATTCTTAACAACAAGGGATTTCGAGGAAATCCAATGAAAGCCAACAAGTAGAAGACAGGCGGTCTGAGTTGGGCCCTAGCAGCTGTCAATGGAAAACAGAGACCCGTGCGTCCCTTTCTCACAAGCTTTTCCTAGAAACCGAATGCAGAAAATTAAAATCCTGTCAGAGGCCAACTAACTCTGTGCCCTGTATTGCTGACATAATATTCAGCTGGATGTGAGCAGATTTAATTTCAAATCCTAATTAACACTGGTAGAGAGCAATTTCAAAAACGTTTCACAACGATGAGCCACGTCGACTCAGGCTCTCTCTAAAATTGGCCCTGAATATTTTCATCAACAGACTTCTAGGCCGCCTCCTCTCCCGCCCCTCATCGCATGTCCTGCACAGTGCTAGCTGAGTGACATGTTTTTGCATGACCCTCTCCCTTCCACACATTTCAGTTGTCTAAATCCTTTAGCTGTCTGTGTATCAGTGTTTGGGGAGTCATCTATTCTGCCTTATTTCCATTAATTATTTTAAGACCTCTGATTAATATGCAACGCTTCTACACTTTTACAGGGTTCAGTGTAGTATTTCAGCACATGTACACCACATAAACTGATCAAACCAGGCAACTGCTTTTCCATTTCCTCATCTTTTCTTCGTGGGAGGTCCTCCAGCTCCTCTCTCCCAGTTATCTGTGCAGTATTTAACACATTATTATGAACCACGCCACTCAATGGGCTGCGGACACTAGAAATCATTACTTCTGTCCAATGATGCTTTGGTATCTGTCACCACTCTCCCTCTTTTCCTCACCCCTCCCCAGTCTTCCCAGTATTTGTGGACATATATTCCAGAAAAAATATTTAAATAAAAATTTGAATGAAGTCTGTCTTATGTGAACATCTAAATATGAAAATTTTTAGCTTCATTATAAATAAGTTAGCCTAGTTGTGTCTCTTCTCAAAGACATTTGTGTCAAATATAAATACAAATCATTAGTCATTTTTGACAATTTTCATAATTCCCTTATTTCAGTTTTAGGGCTTTCCCTATATTTTTAACTTGGGCAAATTTATTGTTCACTTAGCACATTATAAATTAGTGTGCTGTGTTGATATGGAAATATATTTTATTACTTCAAATTAAAAAATGAGTGATGTTTTTAAGTTTTCCTTTGTTTTCAAAACTTACACATACCAAAATCATATTACTCATAAAACATACCCTTCCAAGTATCTTGCATGTAGATTTTTGAATCATAATCTTAGAACAAATATTAAGTCATTTTTTCTTTTGATTTTTCTACCAGTCATCTGAAATTTGTTTAAGCATGTAACCACCATGGATGTACATTTCCCGAGTGCAAAAGAGGTGCAGAGAACACAGCTCCCTCGAGACATTCACACCATGATTCGCAATGCTTAGCTCAATACTTAGTGCAGAGAATATACTTAATAAATTTTTGTGTATGCATTGAATTAATGGAAAAAAGGAAGGTTAGTGAATGTGCTGGGTAGAATTAAAACAGGTTGGAACCAGCACTGTAGTGTAGTGGGAAAAGCCACTGCCTACAATGGCCGGCATCTCATATGAGCACCAGTTCATGTCTTGGCTGCTCCACTTCCAATCCAGCTCCCTGCTAATGGCCTGGGAAAAGCAGCAGAAGTTGGCCCCAGTGTTTTGGGTCTTCTACTTAAGTGGCAGGGACCCAAACAAGCTCCTGGTTTTAGCCTGACCTAAGCCCTGGCCATTGCAGCCATCTAGGGGAGTGAACCAGTGGCTAGAAGAACTCTTTCAAATAAATAAATAATTTAAAAAAAAAAAAAAGAGTGGGGTGCAATTTTATACCATCCAACTACTGGAAATTTTACTAGTTACAATAGCTGGCCTTAAGAATGGGGCTGACCATTTGCCTGAGAGGGCTTAAAAAATAAATCTTGCTGGATACTTGGCATTCAAGTAAATACTCACAGTTACCCAGTCGTGCTAGATATGGGTAAGAAACTGAAAGATCTTTTACATGAAACTCTCTGGAAAATCTCAACATTGGAGTCATTTTTTCATGCTTTGGTTACTTAATTTTTTTTTTTTTTTACTGACTTCTAGCAATGTACCATGAGGGCCCTGCTGACCATGGCCCTTGACCTCTAAGATTAGAAAAAAGTAGCTGAGTTGTGCCTATCAGCTGAAATAAGCAAATAAACAGCCTAGAAAACCAGAGAAGGCTGGATCCAATTTGCAAATTATACTGGTATGAATTCAAGGGGAAATTATGGCAATTTAAGGATATTACATTTCTAAATTTAACACTAGGCAGTCAATTTTTCCCTCAGAATTCTAGTTGGTTTCCAGGAAGCAGCAATGAGCATTGAGTGACAACTTGCTCAAAAATAGGTGACAAGTTTACCAGGGCAATTTATTATTGCATGGGTCAGGTGTCTGTAACAGCAGTTAGGCTGCAGGTTGAGACACCCTCATGCCAAATCAGGACGTCTGGGTTCAAGCCCTGGCACCACCACTCCTGAGTCCAGCTTCCTGCCAGTCCTGGAATGCCGGTGATGGCTCAGGTGGGTGGGGAGTGAGCTGGCAGATGACATCTCGCTCACTCTCTCTTCCTCTCCAGATTAGGCCATTCAATAGTAGTTTCTGTCTCTATAATTACTAAACTTTTAAAAATTATTATTGGCCGGTGCCGTGGCTCAACAGGCTAATCCTCCGCCTTGCGGCACCGGCACACAGGGTTCTAGTCCCGGTTGGGGCGCTGGACTCTATCCTGGTTGCCCCTCTTCCAGGCCAGCTCTCTGCTGTGGCCCGGGAAGGCAGTGGAGGATGGCCCAAGTGCTTGGGCCCTGCACCCCATGGGAGACCAGGAGAAGCACATGGCTCCTGGCTTCGGATCAGCGCGATGAGCCGGCCACAGCGGCCATTGGAGGGTGAACCAACAGCAAAAAGGAAGACCTTTCTCTCTCTCTCTCACTGTCTACTCTGCCTGTCAAAAAAAAAAATTATTATTGAATTATTAAAGAACCCTTAAAATGCTCCATAATATTTAGAGTGAAAACCATTAGCAAAGATTTGATGGAAACCTTCTATCCTCTAAATATGCACTTTTAAAATGCCACATTTTCACTCTACTGCACAGGATGTTGAGATGTTGTCCCATGCAGGGAGATGTGTTCCCCTAGACAGTGCTGAACTCTGAGGACTACAAAAGATCCCACAGCAAAGGGACCCCAAAACAATGAGAGTTACGATTTTCTAATTTTGATCTGTTAAACTAAATAAATCTAAATGGCTTCACAAACACAGTGACAATGAAGGAGCATCATGGGAAAGCAGGCGCTACCCTCCAATGCACCAGTGTCAGCCTCATGACAGCACGGCAGACACGGAGGGGCCGTCCCCCGCCCCAGGACACACAGGCGAGGGTGGCAGTCGCCAGGTTGAATTTGGTCTCCGATGAGAGACCAGGGCTCCTTCCCCGCACATGGATCTGCTTCGGGCATTTGGTCCCCATCTCTGAGACTCGCTGGACACGGGAAACTGGAGGTTTCACTGTCCTCCCCCTCTCTGGGTCCAGCATCAGCCAGTCCTTAAATCTTGCCTGAAATTCCCCGTTCCAGCCTTGTGATTGTGTCCTCTCCTCTCCTTTCCTATTGGCTTTCCAAAGCAGAAATGGAAGCACACAAATCTCTTCTGCATTCTGATCAGTGTTTCCCATGCTCTGGGCACTGAATATCATTGCAAGTCCCAGCCCACATCCTGGGCTCTTCTCTCGCCGGCCTAGCTGGAGCCAATGCAGGGCCTATCCTGCGTGCTCTGTAGGCTCTCCGTCTTGCAGTCTTTTCACTCACTCATCTTCTGTCTGGAATGCTCTTTCTTACACATCTTTAGCATCAGTTATGCACACAGCACTGCCCTGGTGCAGAGGAGAAACGGGTAAAAAGATGGACGACTTCTGCTTCTCATTGCTCTCCACTTTGCATCCTTGAGCCTGGAACTCAGAGTTCATTTCCTTTCTTTGAGAAGCCTACTTGGCTCTCCCTGTTAGCATGTCCTATGGGCTCCTGGTACTGCCTTAGCTCCCTGAAGAGCTCTCTCAACCAAAAGGCAGTCTCCACCCAGCTCCTCTGATGTGCTTGGCATTGGGTAGATTCTGGGCCCTCAACACTGCCTGGTTGAACAGATCATGTATTTTTTTCTACCATGGAAGTATACTGACACACTACCACTCTGTTCTCACATGAAGGCGCACTGAATGTTTGTGCTGATCAGTCATTTGAAAAAAATAATGTGTGCCCTAATTTCCAGCACTCAATTTACAACAAAAAGTTGCAATAACAATGTCATACTATCCAAATTCATTTAGATAGTTATCAAAAACACAGGCATACC
Organism: Lepus europaeus; assembly: GCF_033115175.1. Taxonomy (NCBI): domain Eukaryota; kingdom Metazoa; phylum Chordata; class Mammalia; order Lagomorpha; family Leporidae; genus Lepus; species Lepus europaeus. Next base: position 4,828,798 of record NC_084832.1, on the reverse strand, counting down.
TCAGGATTAATTGTGTTGAATAAGAAACAATCAGAAAACAAAACTGGTATTGGTCAGTAGAAACATAAATTGTTCCATGTATAATAATTATAATTATTTTGCTTCAAATACATTTAAGAGAATTAAGGAATTAAAGACAAAAGAAAAAGCTGCATATAACCCATATACCATAAAATTGCAGTTTAAATCACTGCATGTGGCACTGAGTTGGTGGGTGACCCCGACAATTGGCATAAAATCATCACCCTGGAGACAGGCAGCTAAAGATGGTGATACAAATACATTTAGGGGAAGTAATTATCCTTGGTTTATGTTTCCAACACCCCACTTGTAGAACAGTCAGAATGAAATTAGTAAACCAGGTGGCTTCCCCACGTTAGATCTCTACGAGCAGACTCTTACGGTTGCCACACAGCCTCGCTCAGCGTGCCTCTGTCACCTCTTGGGACCTGCAGTTGCAAACGTATCACCTGCATGCTTTATGGAAAAGGCATAGGTAATATGTCAGAGTGTCTGAAATAACTTTACCCTTGATCGCTAGAAACTAAACATGTTTATTCCCCACCCTCCCTGGCATGGATGAGAGGAGGGGGATGTAGCAGGGTATAGGGGCTATCTGCCATTTTCTGATCACTCTTTTTCTCCACAAGAAAAAAATAAATGTATGGTTTCAAATTTCCTAAATTATACAAGTAATAATCATTAAATTTGAGAAATGAAATGCCTTATTTAATCTTGTGTGCAATTAATTCTCAGACTTAGTGACCATGGGAGCAAATTCATACCCTCAGTTTAAATTTCTTGTATTGTGGCAAAATATTATTTTCAACAACCAATGCATAAGTGCATTCCCAACAGAATTACCATACAGAAATATAAGGTGCAGTAAATTATTACACTTGATCTTAGCCAAAAGGCCGAGAACCTATAGTAAATTATTGAATACTATTCCTACACCTGAATGATTCTTCAGACTGATAAAAAAAAAAAGTAGTAGGCCAGCGCCGTGGCTTAACAGGCTAATCCTCCGCCTTGCGGTGCCGGCACACTGGGTTCTAGTCCCAGTTGGGGTGCCGGATTCTATCCCGGTTGCCCCTCTTCCAGGCCAGCTCTCTGCTATGGCCCGGGAAGGCAGTGGAGGATGGCCCAAGTGCTTGGGCCCTGCACCCGCATGGGAGACCAGGAGAAGCACCTGGCTCCTGGCTTCGGATCAGCGAGATGCGCCGGCCGCAGTGGCCATTGGAGGGTGAACCAATGGCAAAAAAGAAATAAAAAAAAAGAAATAAAAGCAGTAAATTGAAAGTTTAGGGCTTCAAAAATAAATGATGCAGGTGGTGCTGTGGGTTAAAGCGCTGGCCTGCAGCTCCCATATGGGCACCAGTTTGAGTCCTGGTTGCTCCACTTCCAATCCAGCTCTCTGCTATGACCTGGAAAAGCAGAAGATGGCCCAAATCCTTGGGCCCCTGCACCTGCATGGGAGACCTGGAAGAAACTTCTGGCTCCTGGCTTCAGATGAGCTCAGCTCTGGCCATTTGCGGTCATTTTGGGAGTGAACCAGCAGAGGGAAGACCTCTCTCTCTCTCTCTCTGACTCTACTTCTCTCTGGAACTCTGTCTTTCAAATAGATAAAACAAATCTTTAAAAAATTTAAGTAAATGATCCATGAGTGTTAAGATTCCACAAAAATATAAGAGCATTAATTTTCACCAAAAAGAAATTCCTTAAGAACCAATAAATGGTTGCTAAGAAAGCAGCACTTGTAGAATTTTTTTATTATTCTTTCCACGCTGCATTACCTAAATGTAATAAAAATGAAAAATATTTTAATGATAAATGAACTCAGAAGATTTCAATGTGGTTCTTTCTACAAACAATAATGTATGCCGAAAGCAAATGTTATCTGGTGAGTTCTGGGCCTCCCTCATTAACATGCTGTCTGATTTAGTGAAATGACTTTTTTCTCTTCAGGCCTCATTTGGTTTATTTATCAAAGGGGAGTGTAATGGTCGCCTAATTTGCAGGGCTGTGGTGGCACCCAAGTGCTGTTGCAGTCTAGATATGTGCCCCACAGCGAACACATCATCAGCACCATCATATCAGTGATCATACCAAACAGCGTTTACAATCACGTGCTCATGACAGTTTGGAATGTTCTATACCAAAGGAATATCTCTTATGTTTTTCTCCCTGGAAAAATAAAAATTTCCACTTCGTTTTTTTACATATTTCTTCAAAGATTTTTATTTTCTGCCTGATAAAAATTGTTTTTCTGACTTCCTGCACAACAGATCTTCCTGAACATCAGTAGGTTCTTCTGCTGTCAACATGGTCGCAAGTAGTCTCCTATCTCCTAGAGAACCATGGACGATGAAGGAGGAGAGAAAACATGGCATCGAAGCAGGGGCTTCCCTATTCCAATTTTCACTTTTACTAGTTGTGGCAGAATTGCCACTCTAGAGATAAAAATGACTCATTGATAGATTAGGAGAACAATATAGAAACAGTACAGTGATAGGAAAGAAGGGGATTTGGAAAGTTACTCTGGCGCTCTCTCTAGACATGATCATAAAGGTAGCTACATCTGGGAAGCCAGCACACACAAATCAAAGTGCTCTGGGCCAGTCTCACACAGGATCCACCCCCAGACCTGGAGAAAAGTGACAGACAAGTCTACGAACGTACAAAGCTGCTTTCATCAACTGACTTCAAGAACCACTCATCTCAGTATCTCCTGCCCCTCACTCCATGATCAGCATCCCTAGAACTAACTGCCCATCCCCAGAACTAACTGCCCACCCCCGTCCTGATTTCTGGCACCATTTCTCTTTCCTTCTTGCTCTAAACATCTGTGTCCATTACTTAACTTCATCATCTCTGCAGATAACCCTTCAATAAATACCTTGGCCCTGTCCTTTCTACCGAAATCGATACACGGGTGTCCTGACAACATCTCAAAAGGTACAGATAGGAATCAAACACCATTTTAAACAAAATGCTTCTTCCATCTTCATCGTGGTTATTTGCATAATCACTCTGTTCATAATCCACACTAAGCTGACATGTTTGAGTACTTTTTCTCCTAGATTCATTTCACTCGGTCAGTAACTCTTGTCCATTCTCATTTCAAAATCTCCAAAGTCCTGTTTTTCACTTTGCATCCAATGTCATTCCATGAATCGTCTTCTATGTCTGTCCACAGAGGTGGTTCATTAGCATCTTGACCAATCTTCCTTCAATGTCCTGCCTCTCTTCTCCACCCTCCACCCTCCACCCAGGCTAACAATTCTACATATTGTGTATGTGCAATCATATTACCCATATCTAACATATATGAAACCAAATATATATGTTAATACATAAAGACATGCTGTAATGTGTGGAGATGTATATTTACTCCAAAATACTTGTCATTAATATCCAAATTCTCCTTATGAAATTCAGTTTCTGTTCAAAGGACATTCAGACTACATTTTTAAGAATTTTATTTGTATATTTCATTCATTTAAAAGAGAGAAACAGCGATTTCCCATGCACAGGTTCCTCCCTAAGTACCAACAAGAGCCAGGGCTGGGCGGGGAGCCAGGAGCTCAACGTGGGTCTTCCACACAGGAAGCAGAGCCATCACCTGCCACCACACAGGAGATGCACTAGCAGAAGCAGGGGATAGAAGTAGAGGCAGGACTTGAGCTCGGGCACTGTGGTATGGGTTGTGAATGTCCCAAACCAGTACCTTAACTGCTGGGCCAAATACCCTTCCTGGATTACCGTTTTTTTTAAATCAACTCAGCTGCAGTCACATAGGATGACTAAGTGCTACCAAAATACAGCGTGTAATTTCATATTTTCTTTTTCCCCAATGCTGTTTCCTCAGGGGAGATGTTATTTCTCTTTTGTCCACTTAAGAAATTATAAAATCTATCAAACCCTAACTTAAATGTCACAGTCTATAACTGCCCCTGATTTCTGAATCCAAAATAATTTTTCCCTTTAGTCTCTACATCGGTTTTTATATTTTATCTTGATGAAATTATGTTATATAAATGACACATATATCCCTTCTATTAAATTATGAGTTCAGAGAGGATGCAAAATGTATCCTGTTCATCATTATAGTTACCTTAAGTGCTAAGATACGTGTTTGGCTTTGGCAAAAATTAAAACATAAACAACTTTGCATTTTGTATGCTAACTCTTTACATTGTTCTCACTGACATCTAGGAAAATTAATCATGGTAGTATAATTTTTTCTCTTCAATATTTTCATAAGTCTTGAAAATCTAAGGGGTAAAAATATTTTAATATTGTTAGTACTGAATGTGTAATGAACAAAATTATTAATAGGGGTATTTTTTTTTTTTTTTGACAGACAGTGCACCTGGTCTCCCATGGGGTGCAGGGCCCAAGAACTTGGGCCATCCTCCACTGCACTCCCTGGCCACAGCAGAGAGCTGGCCTGGAAGAGGGGCAACCGGGACAGGATCGGTGCCCCGACTGGGACTAGAACCCAGTGTGCCGGCGCCGCAAGGCGGAGGATTAGCCTAGTGAGCCACAATAGGGGTAATAATAGGCCAAATAGGGGTATTTTAAAATTGAAAGATCTTAAAGTTCCATGAAAGAATAAAACTTCACTCATTTCAGCTAGATATGTTAAAACTTTATGTAGAGTAGATGCTATAATATCCATGCAGTTGTATTTTTATGCAAATTAAGAGACTATACCAACCAGATGTCACCCATATAAACACAGTGAACTGCTTGAATGAATTTAATGTTTCAGTTATACTGATGTTTATTAACTATTGAAGTAACACTGCTAAGATATTTGAAGATGGTTTGGTCACTTAGAGTGGTGAGGGGGCGTGCCTGCCGTGGGTCCCTTTGGTGCATACACAGAGAACATACAACACTGGCTTCTCCTGCCATAGGTCTAACTAGAACTGTCCCCCGGGGTCATGTCAATGAGAACGCAGTCCTGATGGCTTTGTGCTATAATATTAACATTCAAGCATCTCCTTACTGATGTGTAAATTTACCCACGACTATTTACAAGTCTTCTATGCCAAATATTATTATATTGTATAAACTCCTCATGGTTGAAAGCTGTCCATATTGTTATTTTTCCTAAGCCAAATCTTCTGCTTTGAAGAACTTTTTAAAAATTTGTAAATGAAGTGGCATTATTTCTACCTATGTTATGAGATTTTATAAAAAATATTACTTCTTGGTTTTACTGAGATATGATTAGCAACTCTCAATAAATAGTCGCTGTGCCACAGGATTAGTCAAGTTTTCATAAAGTAGGAGTTACTGAGCTTTGAACATATACACTGATTTGTTTCCATCATTCTCCCACAGTAAATATCACAATGAACAATGAAACTAGAGCTATAATTAAGTTGACAGAAAATCATAATTATTTTATGAAACAGCATTATAGATCTTGAAGGTTTGGGAGCACAAATATAGTCCATAAAGAAACACATAAAACACATGAGCCTACCTAGAGAAACGCAAAGTATTGAACTCCTCCTATAACATTAATTATATTTTGAAGAGCTCAACAATAACTTCTGGAAAATTCAGACTTGATTTATTATTTGTGTATTAGATTGTTTTTTCATAAGATTAGCTACATATTAATTTTTTTAAAAAGCTTATGGAAATTTCAATTAAAAGAAATTTGATGCAAAAATGTTTTTAACTCCCGCTTAGTTGATTCATAATATACATTTCCATGAATTTTTTGAAGACCCTCTTATGATTAAACTGTTACATATTTCATGCACAGTAGATAATGAATTCAATTGCTGTCAGTGGTGAAAATTTTCTTCTGGAAATTCCATAGACTGCATGAAGGAAACAAGCAAACAATTTTTTGTTATGAAACTAGAATGAGGCCTGTGTGTTCAAATAGTAAGAGGGAAGTATTGTTCTAATATAAATACATGAGGCCTCCGATATCTGAATAAATAGACAACTAAGTATGTATTGGAGATGGGAGTGGTTTGTGGTCTTGAATTGCTGGACTTTAAGACCACGAGTTCAATTGAGAAGAACAGTTAAATTGTTTTTGTCATTGGTGCTATTGTTTCTCATTGTTAGGAATGAGATGTAAAAATATAATCAATTCATGTAACAAAAATATGTGAGTTTTGGAGTTTACAGAATAAAATGTGAGGGCCAAAAACAAACTACCAGCATATTAGCTTATACTTTTCCAATTCATCAAAAGAAAAGCAGAAAGCAAACTGAAGTAGAAGACCATCAAGTATTGCTTAAGGAGAATATCTTTGTGATTGGACAACAGAGGTTGTGCCTAATGTATGGGAATAGATTCGCTAATTTTCATGCAAAATGCCATTGGAAGACATAACCTTCTGATAGTATTTGCTTGTATTTCTCACTCGCTTCCCTAATTTTAGAAATATCTTTCCTCACATGTAAGGTAACTCGCCTATCTGTGCCATTTCACCTGGTTTCTGACTTGTTTTCAACCTCTCACCAATCACAGAGAACATTGTATGCATCTGTTTTCATGCCCTAATCTCTTGTTTCAAACAACTTTCACCCTTTGTCCCTGCAGAGCTTCTATCCCACATTGTACTTCTCCACATCACGGTGGAACTTCTGGAAAGCATCCTTCCTGCTCTGTCTCACACTTCCTCAACACATCATCCATTAGCAGTCTAGCTTCTGTTGGCTTTTTTGTATTTTGGTAGAACAACCAAAGGCTGTGTTGCTTTTCTATCCCTCTTCTTCATCCATACATCCATTCACCAATCCTTCTTTCCTTTCATACACATATACATACATCTATCTATCATCCATTCAACTATCAAGCCATATGTACATACAACCATCTATCCATCCATCCTTACACACATATGTATGTCCAAACATGTCAGGTACTCTAAGTGTTCTGAATATACAGAGGATGAAAATAAGGTCTGCTCTCAATGAGCTGTTTTGTGTAGACATACGGACAAGAAATGAAAGATAAATCCTAAATCTGAAGTCTCTCTCTAGGTCATACGGTGATCATTGCTGTCTTTCTTGGAATATTGTCTCCTCTGGAATATGATGACATTTGAAGAATAGCAATAGACATTCCATAGCCAGGTCAAGGATGCCTTAATTTCTGAATGTCATGTTGAGAAGTAAACTTGCTTTCATCAGTTGGATACACCAAGAAGCTGATAAACAGAAGGATTCTACCCTTTTCAAGGAGTGGGGGCATCAAAGTGAAAAAAGGGAGCAACGACTGAGGGTCAAATGATGTTTGCTCAGGGCCATGTATTTGCAAGGCTTTCTGGGAGCAGTTATTACCTTTCAGTACTTGGAGATGCTGAAAGGAATGGAGTCCTTGTGCAACGCATATTCTGGGAAGAGCGTTTCTGGAGGATAAGTCCCAGTCCTAAAAAGCCCCTCATCAGGCAACCTGGATCTGGTGCCAAATTGGGATTTAGAGTTAGAATTTATAGAGTTAGACCAGAATTGGTCCTAGAAAACACAGCTGAACAAACCCAAGATTTCCAGTTTGAAGGGAAAAATAGCCAATTACATTCCTGCAGGTTGAGAACACTCAGGAATTATGAAGAATCGGAACGGAACTTGCAAAAGTCATACTCCATTACCTTCCTTTTGTTCCCTTCAAGCTAAATATGGCCTTGCTAATGCATACTCTCATTCAACCAGGCACTTTTGTAACAGAGACCAAGATTGTATGGCATATTGCTCTAATTCTTCAGCTTAGCACAGTGTCTTGGGAATAGTAAGTTCTCAGAAAATACCTACTGCATACACAAATAAAAGATTTTCTAATCATCTAATTGAAAAAGCCTCTCTTTCTCACTAGAGTGTAAGTCATATGAGGTAGGGAACCAAATTGACCCTGTTCATTCTGAATTTTCAGTGCTCACATGATGACAGTCACATAAAGAGCAGGCACTCAGTACCTTAAACAAATGAGTGATTATAATTTATCACTTTGTAAGATTCTATCTCAATGTATTTTAGACTTTACTCATTTTTTTTCAAAGTGAAACAATCCTCTTATGTGCATACTACCTGTGTGGTAGCCCCTGGATCCCAACACTGTCTTATAAACTTTGGCTAAAAGCAATCAACTAAAGTAAAATTTTATGTTCCCATAACTACTTACAAATATGAACCACATTCCATTGGCCACTGAGCAAAGCCTGGACATGAAGGCTCTTAGGAGCATATTACATACTCGCTGACACTAATTTCCCCAAAACGAATCTGCTCACTTTAGTCGGAAATGTGTGTGTGCCTGTACATCCACAGGTTCTCTGCCCTCTCTTCTTCCCTCCTTTGCTTTTTTCCTCCCTTCCCTATCTTCCTCCTCCCAAATGCATTCTCATAATCTGGTCCTCCTTGTGGCCCTTGCCACTGTCTAATTTGCATTTCTTTGCTTCTATGGGTATCTACATTGTCTCTAACTTACCACCAGTTCCTTGCTTGGCAAATGGTCACTCATTTGGTATCTGAGCACAGGGTGGAGTTTTGTTGTTTGGGGCAGATTTTGAAGCCAGTGCTGTCTGTTCTCACTCTCTAGCCTTGCTTATGGGAACAAAGCTTGGTAGAGCCTCTCTTCCCCACCCAGAAAGGTCAGATCCCTGTGTGTTTATTCATAAGCTCCTACGAAGTTGTTTCTTTATCTCAAATATCACTTGAATCCTCCACTGTACCATCGATAGTGTTTGCACAATGGTTCAATAAATACTTGTTTCAAAAGTGATGCACAGTATGATTCATTCCAAACACAAGAATATCCTATACTTCCAAAGGAAGTTTGTAGTCATCTCAGCCATAGATTTTTAGGAATATCACTGTCTCTAACTGCCTGAATCGCACCCCTATTTTAAAAATGGAATCTACATTCAGACCTGACACTGCCTTTGAATGAATTATTCTAAACTCTTTATCCCCACAAGCAGACTAAAATGCCCCTCAGACCTGTTACCCAGGGCTCTGCATCTACCTTGTGTCAAGGCACTAACATGCAAATTCACTTCTTCAAAACCTTCCAGGAAGAAGCTTATGGTCTTTGAAAGTCCAAAATGCAAAGTGACAATTTCCAGTTGACTATTGGGAAGGTTAATCTGTTTCTCTTACCTCCAATATAGATCTTTCCCATCATGCTTAAAGGCTCACCTCTTAATAGAAAATACATGTTTTCCAATACTCACTGCACTGATATTTCTGTCACAGTGCCTGCTGCTTCCAGTGATTTCCCAGCTGTTGTCTATAGCTTACAAACCACAGGAGACAACGATTTAGCAAAAATACGGTATCATTTCACATTCTACTCCCTAATCAACACTGGAAACCCAGCAGCAAAGTATCCCTGTCAGGCATTGCTGCGTGTTCAGGCAAAAATCACCTGTGTCACTCACATGCATACATAAAGATTCCTCATCACTTATTCTACATACTCCCTATTAATATTTACTCAAAAATGGGAATATGAGCACAAATGGCAGTTAGTATCTACACATGCTCCAATGCTCACCTTCAAAAGTGCAAAATATGTCTCTAGAAATGAAAACAAATGTTTCTTTGAAGACAAAATATTTCTGTGCTTTTTTTTTGCTCATTTACATTTTTGTTAGCAGAGTCTATCAAATTCTGCTTTGTAACAGCATTTTTTAGAGAAAAAGAAAACTTTTTGCCCACTTTGTAGGTGGCTTCTACCTCCATATCCCTTTCAAGTAGTTACTATTATGAATTCATTGCAACTTAGCATCTATACTTACCCTGTCATATTATATATGTGTGTGTGTGTGTGTACACATACACATATATGTAGGTAGCATTGTAACATCATACACCCCCTTATATGATGCCACAAGAAAGATATTTCTTCTCTGTGGAATTCTTTCCTAAAATTCATAACCATAGGCAAACCCTGAGGAAAAAAACATAGACAAACCAAGACTAGGACATGTGCCACGGGACACAGTTGTCTTCAAACTGCCAAGGTCATGAACAGTAAACATAGCAAGAAGCTATGCCAGATCAGAGAAGCCTGAGGAGACAGAACAACAGAAGCACCTTGCGTTTAACCCTGGGACACAGAGGACATAATGTGCAGAATGGTGAGGTCCCAGTCAAGTCTTGTCATTCATCATGCCAAAAAAAAAAGGTGGCAATAGTTTAATCATTAGATTATTTGTAAAAGACTTTCATTCTCTTTATCCTTCTTTACCTTTTAAAATGCTTATCTTGGGCTGGCATCGTAGGTCACTTGGCTAATCCTCTGCCTGCAGCAACAGCACCCCAGGTTCTAGTCCCAGTTGGGGCGCCGATTACTAGTCCCAGTTGCTCCTCTTCCAGTCCAGCTCTCTGCTGTGGCCCGGGAGGGCAGCGGAGGATGGCCCAGATGCTTGGGTCCCTGCACCCACATGGGAGGCCAGGAGGAAGCACCTGGCTCCTGGCTTCGGATCAGCACCGTGCCGGCCATAGCGGCCATTAGGGGAGTGATCCAATGGAAGAAGACCTTTCTCTCTGTCCCTCTCTTCACTGTCTATAACTCTACCTGTCAAAAAAAATGCTTATTTTGGGGCTGGCACTGTTTCATAGTAGGCAAAGCCTCATCCTGCAGCACCCGCATCCCATATGGGCACCAGTTTGTGTCCTGGCTACTCCTCTTCTGATCCAACTCTCTGCTAATGCCCCTGGGAAAGCAGTGGAAAATGACCCAAGTGCTTGGCTCCCTGCAGCCACATGGGAGATCTGGAAGAAGCTCCTGGCTTCAGATCAGCTTGGCTCTGGCCATCGTGGCCATTTGGGGAGTGAACCAGCTAATGGAAGACCTTTCTCTCTGTCTCTCCCTCTATCTGTAACTCTAACTCTCAAATAAATAAATCTTTTTGATAAAAAAAAAAGCTTATTACCATATCCAAGTTTACATTGAAGCAGATTTTAAAATGCAGAAAGCTGGCCATGTGACCATGCAACACTCAAAATAACTGAAACCACAAGGATGTGGACAGTAAGGACGCATGAATATATTTTCTTTTGTCACACCTTCTATGGTTCGTGCAAGTACAAAATTACTTACCACTATGACTCTGTTGGAAAACATGCATGTACATCATGCTGAGAAGAGCATAATTTTACAAGACTGGCTGATATTTTACATCAGAGAAAGCCTCTGGTGATAAAGGTGCCAGGCAGCTGGGAGACAGGGTCACCAGGCTCACTTATAGCAGCACCCAGCTTCCCTTCCATTCATTGTCTTAGAGATGCGTTTAAGTTGTGGAGCTCTGCTCTCCCTCTAACATGGTCAGCTGCCTGATGTTGTGCAGAAGTGTTGTAACACCACCTTTCCTTTTGATCAGGGTTCCCAAAACCTGGTCTCTATACCAGCATCATCAGTACCTCCTGGGAACCCCTTAGACGTGCAAACGTAAATCCACCAGATCAGAAACTCAGCCACTATGCCCGAAGCCGCCCTCCTACAGGTGGCTCCAAGGCACTCCTAAACGTGAGATCCACTGACCACCTTGCCACTGCAGCAGCCTACCACACAGGAGTCAGCTATGCAGACTGATCACTGTAGCTGACAGACCATGAATATTGTTGCAGTACTTATGCCTTTATAATAAACTACTTTTTTTTTCCCTCTGTATTTTATCACTAAGGAGATTGAAAGGGTTTCCAATTTTGGCACTCTAGTTAAAGCAGTAGATTGCATTTGCATGCTGGAATGATGAAGAATAAGGAAAATAGTGACATTAAGAACAGTGGAACAGTCCAGTTTAAAAAAAGATGAGCCCAAAGTCTGAAATGGTCAGCTAAACTGCTATAATTAAAACAAAACTTTATGGGGTGTGACTACTAACTCAGATTTCTGGGATCTGCTCTCCCCGGAATGAAGCCTCTGTCAAGTGCTTGATCAACAATGCAGTGAGGCTGTGACAGCTGCAGGAGCTGCTCTGTACGCGTGCGTGGAGACAGCTGACCAAGGCACTGTTGTCAGGAACACTTCTTTGGTTGTACCGTGACAGATCAATCACACAAATTCTATCATTATCTCTTTCCTCTACTTGGAAAGTCAGGCCACCTCCTCTGTCTGTGCAGGTCCTGCCTTTCAGGCCCAGCGTGGCTGTCCCCTCCCTGTGGGGTCTTTCTTTGCTGCAGGACTCTAATGTAGTGGTCATCGAATTGTGCCTTCAATAGCCACACCTTGCTTCCACCTGCAGAAGTGCAACGGGTGCCCCACTTACCTTCCCGGAACTGCTCTGCCCTGGGCTTCAATTCCTTCCCCAGGTGAATCCACGCCTACACCATGGGATGAAGGTACATCTCCTTGCTGTGACAAAGAGCCCCCTCCAGGACTTGCCCTGTGCCCCTGCCCAGTTCCCCGGGACTCAGTGGGCCCATGGCCTGTGCCTCCCCCCCTCCCCCAAGGAGCTCCTGCTCTCCCTCCCTCTCCATCAAGTGATGCCCTGTAAATCCGTCACAGGCCAGCTCGTCACAAAAGACTTCCACGACCTCCCAGAGGCCTTATCTATCCCTTGATGCAGGTGCGCCATGCCTCTGTGTGGTTAAGGGTACTGATCTTGCAGCCAAACAACCTGGGCTGAAAACTCAATTGTGCTTTTTAAAGGCTGTGTGATGCTGATCAACTTTGTCCATCTTCATGGTCTCAGCTATCATGATTTTGAAATGGAGATGATAGTTGCACTTGTTCCATAAGACTGATGAGCAATCAACAATTCAATACATGTAAAGGGTCCTTATAGTGTTGGCATCCAGTACACACTCAGTATTATTATTATAGCATCTCCTAGCAGACTACACCTTCCTTTTTTTTTTAAAGATTTCGTTTGACAGGTAGAGTTATAGACAGTAAGAGAAACAGAGAGAAAGGTCTTCCTTCCGTTGGTTCACTCCTCAAATGGCCGCAATGGCCGGAGCTGTGCCGATCCGAAGCCAGAAGCCAGAAGCTTCCTCCTGGTCTCCCATGCGGGTGCAGGGGCCCAGGGACCCGAGCCGTCTTCCACTGCTATCCCAGGCCATAGCAGAGGGCTGGGCAGGAAGAGGAGCAGCCAGGACTAGAATTGGTGCCCAAATGGGATGCCGGCGCCTCAGGCAGAGGATTAACCTACTGTACCACTACGCCGGCCCCAACTACACCTTGCTTAAAAGCAAAGACATTTCCTGATTCCTTGCCCTGGGTGTCACATTGAGGGTACACGACTAGCTCTTGATGACAGAATAAAAAGTTACTATTTCCATATTTATGAGACATTCAAATAATTATATTAAGTATATAACTATGGTTTCTCACTACATTGTCTGACTGTTCACAGTCATGACCCTATTAAGGTGGCCATCATATTTGTTTTGATTAATGGCTAACATCACCCCTGACATGAAGTGAGCATTTGTTGGCTTAGGAATAGATCAATTCCTTATGAAGCTATTTTCTTTGATAATTTCCTTAACAACTCACATTTTGGATGACACATCACTGGACAGAGAAAACTGAAAGGGATCATCCTCATATAGCACAAAGCCTGGGGAAACCTTCCTCAGATTTGAGAACACAGGGGCAGAGATGCAGGAGTGGAAGTTCTGAGCCCGATATCTTAGATAGGAAATTCTGTTCTGTAGGAATCCAGATTAAGGGATTAAAATAACTGATTCAGACAGAAATTTGCTCATTTTCTAACTCCATTTTGTACGCGTGCACATTCCATCCACTCTGCACATGAAAATAGAGGTAATCACGGAGTCCTTGGAAAAGCAATGGCATCGTGACTGCACTTCTGTTCTGGGGGAACCCTTGGTGGTGTGAGAAGGCACCCAGAGTCCTCACTGTTATGCAGTCATAAATCACACTGGCTTTGCACCAGCGCTCTTACGAATTTCAGTTTGCCACTTCAGTGACCAATGTCAGAAGTATGAAAGTAGAAGATAAAGTAATAGATGGTTTACTGTCTGCCCTGGACATGAGGACATAAAACCCAACACAAATCTAGTAGCTGCAGTGCCATTGCTACAGTTGCTGTTTTTCCCCTGTGAGTTCTGTTCCAAAAGTATTCTGAATGTTTACAAAGGCGAGGTGATACTGTAATAGCAAACTCAAGATTTGCAAACAAACATGATTTGCTATAAACACGCGGATACAGGTAAATGCTTTCATATGTTGACTTCATTTCTCTTAGGTATATTCCCAGGAATGAGACAGCTGGATCATACTGTAGATCCATTTTTAGATTTCTTTAAAAAAAAAGATTTATTCCTTTGAAAGTCAGAGTTAGAGAGAACGAGAGGCAGAGAGAGGATATTTGTAGATTTCTGAGGGATCTTCCATAATGGTTGTACCAGCTTACAGTCCCACCAAAGGTGTATTAGGGTACCTTTTTTCATGAGAACTTTCTTTCCTTGATTTGAACTCTTGGCTCAATCCATAATTTAACCTCAATTCCCGTGTGACATTTAAGAAGTGTTTAACACAAAATATTAATTCTGATTTAACTGTTGAGTATATCATGAAATCTAGGAGGATAATTCAAAAGAAATAAATTTCTGTCCTTGGAGAAATAATTAGAAATATTTCGACCAAATAGTTCTATTCTGAACTAGTCCATTCCTATGTAGGTGCCAGATTTCTTGTGTGTGTTTATCTCTAACCAGAGGGTGAAGTTTCTCAACCAACAACATAACTACAGAATGTGCCTCAGGGACCACCAGGAGTCAAAAGGCTGTACGCTTGAGGCTGCTGTACCGCAGAGCAAGCAGGAATCTCATTTACATGCTGGAAACAGAAGAGCATGCACCAGGGAGAGCAGAAAAAAGCAAAACAGATAATGGTGCCACAGGACCAGAAACATGCACGGATGGCAAGTGGGGGTGGGGGGAACCAGGTTAGAAATGGGAAGCAGAAAAATGGTATTTTTATCAAAAGGGAAGGCAGCTGATAGCACTTTCAACAAGGGTAGGAAAGCCTGTTTAGCATTACCACTGCTAATATCAGAAAGAAGTTTGCCTGCATCAAATATAAGCAACTCTGATAGAGAAGACCACAGTCAGCTCACCAGAAGGGCTTTTCCTTGCAAGGAGGAGGCAGGCTTTGGACTCAAACATTTCAATTAACCTTGCTTGCACTCCACCTCATTATTTATGGGACCCTGCAGAAGCACATGGAAATCTCACCACCTCAGTTTTCTAATTGGATTGAGTCATATGTCTCAAAAGATTGTTAAGACAATTGCGGTGGACAGTGTGCCTTCTTCCCTCCCACCTAGTAGGTACCCAATCCCTTTGTATATGACAAAAACAGGCCCTATAAACACAGTTAGAAAACCGCAACAGGCAACAGAGATAGAGCAAGTTAGCACACCGAGTCACATCATAATGTCTGTTGTAGCCAGCTGTTTATTTCTAAAATAAAATACCCCCAAGACAAGCTGCTTATGAGGGAAAGAGGCTCATGTTGGTTCATAGTTTTTTTTTGTTTTGTTTTGTTTTGTTTTTACAGGCAGAGTGGACAGTGAGAGAGAGAGACAGAGAAAGGTCTTCTGTTTGCCGTTGGTTCACCCTCCAATGGACGCTGCGGCCTGCGCATCATGCTGATCCGATGGCAGGAGCCAGGTGCTTCTCCTGGTCTCCCATGTGGGTGCAGGGCCCAAGGACTTGGGCCATCCTCCACTGCACTCCTGGGCCATAGCAGAGAGCTGGCCTGGAAGGGGGGCAACAACCGGGACTAGAACCCTGTGTGCTGGCGCCACAAGGCGGAGGATTAGCCTGTTAAGCCACGGCGCCGGCCGGTTCATGGTTTGAGAGGTTCACAGTTCAAGACTGGGCTCACTGCCTGGGGAGGTCTCAGATGAGAGTGGCAGAGTGCTTGAAGAGGGTCATCACCCAGACAGCCAGGAAGCAGAACCAGCAATGGGCCCCACTCAGCCATCCTTCTTGTGAGATCTCGGGGGCGCACACCCCCAAGGACCTGAGCACCCACCCTAGGCATCATAACGTATCAAGCTCCCCATCCTCCCACCTTGCCTTCTTAGTACCATCACTTTGAGACTTATCTGTCTGCATGTGGCTGGGAGCCACATCCTACTGTGACCATAACAGTGCCTCAGACCAGCAACCCACAAAGTCCATTCACCTACAAGATTCACAAGCTTTAGTGCCTATTATATCTGGCGAGCTGATCCCCAGGTGAGCACAATCTGACTTGGCTTTGACTTTATTCCTATAGGCTCCTAAAACCACAAAATCGCAACATAGTTGTATTATTCAACCAAATATTATTTGCACTATCATACCAATACGCACATTTGTGGAGCATCTACTGAAGACTAAGACATTTTCCTAATGATAAGAAGGGCATTCCCAGTACTCTCTCTGCTGCATTGAGAATCGTGTTACTTTTTCTCTTTCTTCCCCTTTTTCTGTTCAGCTAACTCTGGGCTTATCTGATCTGAAGGATCATAAAGAGTCCCTGCTAATGAGAGGTGCTTTCTTTAAAATTATTCCACCCAAGCACCCAGGAATGATGTTTTTTGGAGACAGAGGGTTGGCTGCACAATCGTTAAGAACAAACTGCTTCCTACGACATAAAAACAGTGGCATGCCTCAAACATCCCACAGGCACTATCAGAATCCAGCCACCCACAACCGGCTCCCTAGAGCAGCAAGAACCACGCCACCTCCAGACCAGTGCATTCTGTTTGCTCCCAATTAACTATTCGTTTGTTTTTCTGTTTACTTGCAGATGTAACCTGTACCCTGCAAGTCAGAAATCCAGTTTTATTTCATAAATACATTAAAACAAACATTCCACTGGTTAAGACCCTGCTCTTTTCCAGACACACAAAAATGGGCTACATCCAATGTTTCTGTCTTTGTCAGTGTCGTGTTCATTTGACAAAACAAAAACACTATTAGAAACACTGGTTACAATTCTAAGAAAATTGAAGCTGGGTAAATTTTGGAAAGGACAGTTAAAAATATATCTTTTAGTACAAAAAAAACATAAACTCTTCTGGGAATATCACGCTCTTGTATTTTTTATGTGACTAAAACTGCAGCACAGCCAGAGGGGAGGGTTCTTTCCCAGTCAGATCTGCCAACTGCCTGGGGCTCGCCATGCTCCTAGGTGCTCAAGGGTACACAGGCATCCTCTGGTCAGAATAAGTCAGAGGACCTGGGAAGTAGGTGTCATTTTTTCCTATTCAGGCAATTTTCAGCTTATTTTTTAAAACTATACAACCTTATCTTTATTTTGGGGAAGATTTTTATGAGAATTAAGACTCCCCTTGCTACTGCTGGCATTTTGAATTTTTGTTACTGTTATTGGGTCCATCACATCACTGCATGGATTCTAATCTGCAGTCACTACAGCAACCATAGGATCCAGAACAACGTAAGCACAGAAAGGCTGCCTGCACTCCGCCCCTTAACACAAGCAACCACAGGACTCACATCAAGTAAGCACAGAAAGGCTGCCTACACTCCACCCCTTACCACAGCAGCAGCACCCACATCCGTCAACAAAAGATAACCAGCGTCTTGGAACCCACCTCATTTAATTTGATTAAACCAAACTGCTAAGAAGGTGAAGGGAGTTTGAGACTTGAGCCTGGGTTCTTGTTCTCTGAGACCACCACAGGGGAACTCGGAATACATAGTGAATGACATTAAATTCTATCAGAATGTGTGTATGGATATATCCACTCACACACTCACACCTAATGACAAACACGATGGCTATTTGTATTGCATCTCAATCCAGTATCTCATCAGAGAACATGTTGATCCGCTTGGAGAAGCAGATAAAAGAGTCATGGCTTAAAAATGGCCACCTCGGGGCTGGCGCTGTAGCATAGCTGGTAAAGCTGCCGCCTGCAGTGCCGGCATCCCATAGGGCACCAGTTCGAGGCCTGGCTGCTCTATTTCTGATCCAGCTCTCAGATACAGCTGGGAAAGCAGTAGAAGTTGGCCCAAGTCCTTGAGCCCTGGCACCCTGGTGGGAGACCTGGAAGGAGCGCCTGGCTGCTGGCTTCAGATTGGCACAGCTCCGGTCATTGCAGCCAACCGGAGAGTGAACCAGTGGATGGAAGATCTCTCTGCCTCTCTGTAACTCTGCCTTTAAAATAAATACATGAATCTTAAAAACGGCTACCTTTTCAGAAATTGCACAAACCAGATGTAATCTGCACGTTGACTTGCTAACCAGCAACTCAATCTATAACAAGGATGTGGTTTCAGACAGCGTGCGGGCACAGCACCCCCATCACTACTGCCACCTCCACAAGGACGTCTCTGAGCAGTCAGATTACGTTTGCTGTTCTTTCTAGCCCAAGCCTCAGTACAACCTTTATCCACTGTATCAACTTCGAAAAGCTTACAAAGACCTGCCTTTTCTACTGCACTCAGGGTGTAGCTGGCCAGATGGAGGACAGCAGAGAGGCAGGCCTGATAACCTGCAGTAAATGCAGTGTACATTGGTCACGCAGGATTGCTAGTCACAGGAGGAGGAGGAAAGGCGTTCCGAAGAGGCCAAGTTAGGCAGAGCGAGGTGCAATGACCCCTCCATCGGTTTCTACATTAGCTTCACACTGCCTCTAGGAAGCCTCTCAGTGCTGAGCACCGATGACTAAGCTAGTTGCACTGGTTAGCCAAGGCCCACGGTGCTGATAGAATGGTCCATGCATATTTCAGAAATCTGTACACTGGCACTGCTGTGGTGAACCTGTCATTGACATCATAGCTACCCACAGCAGAAATGAAATCTATTCTGGAAGCAAAGTCACAGGGCTGGTGTTGTGGCACAATGGATAAAGCCACCACCTGCAATGCAAGCATCCCGCATCCTGGCAGTCCACTTCTGATCCAGCTCGCTGCTAATGACCTAGGAGAAGCACTGGAGGGAGACCTATGTGTTTGGGCCCATGCCACCTACACAGGAGACCCAAATGAAGCTCCTGGATTCAGCTGGGCTCAGTCCGGGTCACTGTGGCCATCTGCGAGTGAACCAATGGATAGAAGATTTCTGTCTCTCCCTGTCAAATTTTTTTTAATTAAAATAAGCAAAGTCATTTTTTTTCTTTGCAGTGGTTACATAAAATCTAACCTGCAAGTTATTTCAGATGAAAGCATTGACACTGTAGTGCCCACATTATAAATAGAACATTTCTACATTTTCATAATTATAATCAGATCAGTATGACTGTTAATGGCAAATAGTAATATTATTGGCATTTCAGAAAATTTGTGGAAGACAGACCATGGTCTTTCTTGCATTTGATAATTTTGTAGCAGTGAAATACTCATATGTTTACATTTTTCCCCATCATTTTGAAATCACTAACATTATTTCTTTTACTGCACTGGAGGAATACATTAGATCAGAATAACACAAAAACTTTCTCTTTATTCATTATCATCCATTCCAGAGGTGGTAAAGAAGTTCAGTCTGTCCATAGTGTCACTGTGTTCCAAAGACCCAGAAGTCACCCCAGGCTTCAGCCTCCATTTCTGCATCTATCAAACAGGTTCATCATGCCCTCTTCTCAAAGGTACTTCAAGGATGAAACTAGCTGCTACAGCTCTGCTTCTCTTCTCGTTTGCTGTAACGCTAACTGCCATGCAGGACCACAACAGAAATATTCTGGGTCAAGCACCTGCTTCAGTGAATGACTGATAGTAGACACTTGATGGAATGTACCACGTACGATCACCCCAAGCTTTTCACTTCTCAGGAGAACTCGTTCCCAGAGGATTCTCCAGCATTCTATTTTCAGGCTTCTTCTTGGTAATGATTTCACATAACCATGTATAATCTGCTCAGATTTCCACGTTCCCACGAGATGCTGATGGTGGCCTTAATATGAATCTCTTTACATAGTCTAAAAAAACCATAAGGATCAACAAGGACAACAAACAGATGATATTCGCAAAACAGCCAGGTCCTAGAGAAAACTACCGATTTTGATTCATATATGAATTGGGAATTGCCAAGCCTGGCATTTAGGTACCTGAAGAAATAAAGCGTGTTTTGGGATAACATTCTCCAAGAAGTGGATCCCACCTCCCATAGGGCTCCTGAGCCCTAGTTAAGACATGGCCCTGGTTACCACTACTAGGGCAGGGACTGGAAGTGGCAGCCCCAAAGCAACCATCTTGGACATGGGAGCAGGGCAGGGAAGTATCTCTGGCCAACTTATTGGTGAAAATAATAAAAGGTGAGTGTGCAAGGGTATGGACCAGGCAGTAGAGAAGGTAAGCACTACTGCACTTGCTTAAGACATTAGAAACTCCTCCTTCTCTCAAAAGGAAAACAAATGCCCTGGGCACTTTAGTGAGAGACACCAAGAATATCACTCAAAGCCTTCACTTCCATCCTTACTGTGGGTCTCCAAAAATTGACAATCCCAAGTGGACCAAAAGGAGCGGGTAACATTGACATAGCCCATAACAAGAAAACAACACAAAGCTCAGAACTTTTGTATCAAATTCTTCTGAGTGGTGTAGCTGAAAGAATCAGACACAGGACCCACCAAAAGAATCACTTGATATCTCCCATCCTTCTGAGATGAACAGAGGTAGACCCCAAGCTGCTGCCCAGGCCCAAGTCCAAAGGATGCTTCTCTTCACAGACCACCTGGAGGAGTCCATTATGTTTTTGTTTTTGGCTGGGTACAGCAGACTTTATTAATGGTAACACAAGGTAGGGCACCCTAAGTCCCTCCCCTTCTCCAGGGGGTCTGGGATGGAAACTGAAGAGGGGAGATTCTCAGTGTGTTGGGGACTGCATGGGGGTAGGGACTCCGCAGCAGCTGAGGGCCTCTCTCATCCTCTGGGGCTCTTGCTGGGACTGGTACTCTGGGGGCTCTTATTCCTTAGAGGCCATGTGGTTCATGAGGTCCTCCACCCTCTTGCTGTATCCAGATTTGTTGTCATATCAGGAAAGGAGCTTGACAAAGTGGCCACTGAGGGCAACGCCAACCGCAGCATCAAAGGTAGAGTAGGTGTCACTGTTGAAGCCGCAGGGGATGACCTGGTCCTCAGTGTAGCCCAGGATGCCTGCTTCACCACCTTCTTGATGTCATGCTTAGTAGCTTTCTCCAGGCAGGTGGGCACATGAAGGCCATGCCAGTGAGTTTCCCATTAAGAACTACCCTTGTTTCTGCACAGCCTTCATGCCTCACCATTTATTCTTTTTTTAAAAAAAAAAAAATTTATTTATTTATTTATTTGAAAGAGTTCAACAGAGAGAAGGAGAGGCAGAGAGAGAAAGAGGTCTTCCATCCACTGGTTCACTCCCTAATTGGCCGCAAAGGCCAGAACTGCACTGATCCAAAGCCAGAAGCCAGTAGCCTTTCCTGGGTCTCCCACCCGGGTACAGGGGCCCAAGGACCTGGGCCATCTTCCATTGCTTTCCCATGTCTTGGAACTTGGACAGCCACTATTCTACTTTAAGTCTATGAATTGCCCCTTTAGGTACCTCATTTAAGTAGAATCATACAATAGCTGTCCTTCCATGACTGGCCTATTTTGCTTAGCATAATGTCTTCCCTGGTCATGTGTGTTGTATGTGTCACATTTTCCTTCCTTTTCAAGGCTGAACAATGCACCTTAATATTAATCGACCACATTTTGTCTGTCTGTATACCTGTTAGTAGATGATTAGGCTTCTTCTACCTTGTGTCTATTGTGAATAATGCTACTATAAAATAAACCTCTGGCACTCCATGCTGCCAGTTCTTCTGGGGTGTATGGCCCAAAATGGAATTGATGGGTCATATGGGTACTATCATCTACTTATTATTTTTTCTGAGGGACCACCATACAATGGCTATGACATTTTACATCCCACAAGCAATTCACAAGATTTTGAAGTTCTCCACATCCTTTTCCACATTTCTGATTGCCTTACACTTTGATAGGTATACAATCCAGGAGGTTCCATGTGACACCTCACTGCTGTTTTGATTTTTGTCTCCCTAAAGATTAAGTGCTGGTAAGTATACCTTCATGTGGTTACTGGCTATTTGCTTCCCTTTTTTAGAGAAATGTCAATTCAAGGTCTTTGCCATGGACTCCCTATTTGCTTGTTCCATGTCAAGAGCAAGAAGTAGGTCTTTGTCACTTCCAGTGTAGACTTGACGACTTGCAGTGTCCTGCCCAAGCCACATGTTTAGTTACTATGTGCTAAACACTTGTATGACCACTGTTGATGCAGTGTTATATCAGGTTCAAAGTAAACTCTTACGGTATCTTGAATTATTGAGTTTTTCCCTCCACCCATGGCAGTTGTTATAAAACGACTCTTGTTGTTGCTTTTATTTTTTTATGTTTTATTTTTTGACAGGCAGAGTGGATAGTGAGACAGAGAGACAGAGAGAAAGGTCTTCCTTTTTGCCGTTGGTTCACCCTCCAATGGCCACTGCAGCCGGCGCATCGCGCTGATCCGAAGCCAGGAGCCAGGTGCTTCTCCTGGTCTCCCATGCGGGTGCAGGGCCCAAGCACTTGGGCCATCCTCCACTGCCTTCCCGGGCCATAGCAGAGAGCTGGCCTGGAAGAGGGGCAACCGGGATAGAATCCGGCGCCCCAATCGGGACTAGAACCCTGTGTGCCGGCGCCGCAAGGCGGAGGATTAGCTTGTTAAGCCACGGCGCCGGCCGCTATTGCTTTTATTACACATCACTATTTCTCTTATCACATCACTACTTCTAGCTCTTAAAAGCTACCTACACTTGAAACTCCCTGTTATGATGAATTCTCATATATTTAAATTTTTGTGTGCCTTCTTAAAATTTATTTTTCCCCACATTCAATGATCACCACACTCTTTCCAATACTTTCAGTTAGAGACATTAAAAATAAGATACAATATAAGAAGCAACAGAGAAAAGGAAGATCACATTATGTGTCAAGTGTCTCTCAACGAATTAAGAGTATTGAAATGAAAACTAAGATTTCTGAGCCCTTGTTATCTAATGCCATTTTACAGTGCTTCCCCTGTAGAAATATTACATGACAGCCCTTACTTTCATCTCCTAAGAGTTTTTAAATTTCTGTATTTTGCATATTTAAAATAACCCAATTTTATTTTTATGTCATCATTTCCTAGTAACTTTATTAAGTATGGCAACTTCAGGGAAGAAATTTCTAACTTAAAACTAACTTAGAATTTTTTTGTGATATATTGGAATCAGAGCATGAGACTGTTTTTTCCCTACGTATTTTTAAATAACGATAAAGCTCCTATTACTAATGCTCAGAGCGTGAGAGAAATGCAATGAATCAGGCAAGCTGTGAGACAGTAGTCACCAGGGTACTGGTCCAACAAGGTTGGCAATTAATGATGCAATAACTGGGTAAACAATTAACTAGTGTAATTAAAATGATTTTGAATCTCACATCTAAATGTTACCCTAGACAGTCAGATCATTTGCTTAGAAGAAAGCCCTGCTCTCTGATTTTTGATAAGAAAAATAGAAGCGATTTTCATTCTTATCTCCCCTGTATGGATGATAAAGATAACTCCCTCAGGAACATATGCATTATATTTCCACACTGCTAAGGTACAGTATGCAATTTAATTTTGAAAATTCTGTCAAAACATTACTCATCTGTAACATTGCTTTCCTAACTGTGGGATGTCGATTTCCTGTGTAATAATCCCTCAGGTTCCTAGGAAATCAAGCCAAGAACACCAAACTAATCCCAGGTTTACTGTGACAGCAAATGGCACGGAGGCAGAAGGGGAGGGTAATACAGGGCAGACGTGCCACAACGTGAGCCTCTGATGAGGGCACCTACATCCAGACAGCAGCCTCACTGGAGGGGAGCAGTGCCTTCCTCTGCCTTCTGACTCCCCTATGGTGAAGGACATGAGCAAACATCATCCCTGATGGACAGCATGGTCTCTTGGTTTTCTCTTTTGATGTAACAGGATATTCGCTTACAAAATGGCTGTCAATATACTGCCTGGGAGGGGCATTGTGGTGCAGGCAGCAGGAGCGCCAATTCTAGCCCAGGCTCCTCTGCTTCCCACCGAGAGGCAGGAGATAATGGCCCAAGCATTTCAGTTCCTACCACACATGTGGAAGACCCAGGTGGAGTTCCTGGTTACTGGATTCACACTGACCCACTCCCGAATGTTGTGGACATTTGGGAAGTGAACCAGTAGATGAAAGATCATGAAAGACTGATGTCTGTCTCTCTCCCTTTCAAATAAATTAATATTTTAAGACATTTCTGTAGGTAAAAAAAAAAA
The DNA here is from genome assembly GCF_033115175.1 of Lepus europaeus. Taxonomy (NCBI): domain Eukaryota; kingdom Metazoa; phylum Chordata; class Mammalia; order Lagomorpha; family Leporidae; genus Lepus; species Lepus europaeus. Next base: position 4,804,527 of record NC_084832.1, on the reverse strand, counting down.
AATAGAGGTCCCAATAGCATCTATGTGCATGACTTCACATGCAAAATGTCACCAACAAGCATATTTCTATGCCTAAACATATCAACAATAAAAAGCCTTCCCCTGTGTTACACACATCACCAATATTCCCCTCTCTCAGTGGTACAAGCACAGATCTGCCCCATCTCTCCCTCCTATCTTCCTGTACTGCACAAGCTTTCACAAGAGACCTGAATTCATAGCAGGAGCCCTCTGATAACCAGCCCATGCCCCGAAAACAAGAGGAACCCACCTGTCTTTAGGATTGCGCCTTCCCTTCCTCAGCTGGTTCTGCCCAGAGAACGAAGAGTCTGAACCTTTGTCAGTGAAGCCTTTTGTGTCACCTATTTTGGGGGCAATAGGAGGCACACACTGTGTGGTTGCCATTCATTCCCAAGAGCTTAACAGCTGGCACAAGCAAGGTGATAGGTCGCCCAAGACTTAGCTAGTTATTCTGAAGTAACAGTGACACAAAATGCCAGTGTTACAATAAAAGAGCTACACTCTCCGACGCTCACTGCACGCCAGGCTGTGTGCGTCCCACACTGTTCAGCCATCACAACAGCCCCGTGAGAGAGACCACGCACTGCTGTGGTTCTCATCTTACGGACAAGGGCACAGGGTAAGAGAACACTGCTGCCTCTCTAGTCCAGAAAACGGCCAAGAACCTAGCAATCAGGAACAGGGATTGAAACCCACCAAGGGCAACAGAGCTAATCTGACTTTTAATGCAGAAGCGATTTTATAGAAATTTTTAGAAATAGTTTGCTTATAAAACTGCCTTAAATTACATGTGTTTGAAATAAAACGTGCTTAGAAGAGTGTGGTGTCTTGAAGTTAAGATATTTGAACACTAACATTTATATAGTATGATTTTCCTAAGTATGCTGATAAGTTGATCAGCTATGAAGAACTTCTCACTGAAAAGTGGATTAGCCCATTTATTTGTGAGATGGGGTTTTTATTATAAAATTGGGGCTTAACTATGAAAATAATATCACATAAAAAGAAGAAAATGAAGATGCCATAATATTCTGGGTAAAATGTTGCTTTCTGTTTAAAGAATATTTAACAACCCTTTTCAAGCAGTGCAAGGCTGCCCTGGCTTCAGTAGCCAAGTTACCTCATGTGAGTTGCCCTGCGTCCATTGTGGAGAGTTTATCTGAACAGCTTCACAAACTGCAAAGCTCCCTGGGAACACCACCAGTATCAGGAGATGTTGTTTGCCACCCTTCTTAGAGCACATGATCGCAACAGAGCAAAGCATGTGGAAACAGTGAAGGCTGGTGCCTGGGGGTGGAAGGGTGGGAGGTGACTAACAGGAAGACACTCTCACAGTCTCAAGTTCTGAATTACTGAAGAAAGAAGACATCACTACAAGGACAGCCCCTGCTGCAAGCCAGGGCCTTTACTGTTCTGTCCCATTTCTTTGTTCTTGGCCCGCCTTCTTTGTTCACGTGGTTTCCATCAACAAATGATAGGCATCTACCTACTGCAGGGATCTGGTGTGTGGTTCTAAGTACACAGGTGTTGCATGCAATGATCCCTGGAAAGAGGGAGAGATCCTGAAAATGCAGAGAAACCTCAATGTTGGAGTGACTTGAAGCAGTCAGAGTTCTGGGAGCCTAGACGCTCCCAGGTGCAGAATCCCTGGGATGGGTATTATATCTACTTTCACTTATCCAATGCAACATTTTACAGAGCTTCTGGGTTTTAGAGAGACATTGTTGGGGATGATAAATGGAAACAGCACTTTACCCGTGCTGCTGGCCAAAGAGCCTGGAAAGCCAGCATCATTTCATGGAGAGTCCCTTGTGCGAAAGCTGACCCCCAAGGAACGCACCATCATTAAATGACACCGATTTTTTCAAAACATAATCGCAAAGTTCATGACAGACCTACGATCCTTCAGAAATGGGCTGTGATCTGGTAGCCATATTAATCAGGTGCTCGAAATGAATGAAGTCGCTGTGACCACTTCACCAGAGCTTCCAAATGTGCACGGCTCCTGTATTTGGCACGCAGGTACCAGGCATGGAGGAGGCAGGTGCTCTCTTACCACAGCTCGTAAGATGCAATGCCACAAGACCCTTGCTCTCCTGAGTGCAGGGGGAAAGCCAGTAGCACCAGGGAGCTTGAGAATCCCATGTCAGATCCCACCCAGCTGCCTGAATCAGATCTGCATTTTGACAAGATCCACAGGCGATTCAGACACATAAAGATTTGAGAAGCACCATTTTACATTACTTTTCCTTCCACAACAAAGTCAAGTGAAATTGAGTATTTTCCTTTTCAGCCGCAGTATTTTAATTCTGTAATTTCTTATGGCAGTGCACATTTGGAAATCCCTTTATTTTTCTGATTCAGTGAGGCCCTGGGATAGGTTTCTTGGGGCGTTTAACACCATGTTGCACCTAGCTGCTGGCTGGTGGGAAGAACACTTGAATGAATATGCGTGCAAGCGCTATCACTGATTCAGGAGATCTGAGCAGAAACAATGGAGACAGAAATGTTTGAAAAGCGTTTCTGAGATCTGTTCAAGTTTGCATTTAAATTCATGCCAAACACACCTCCACGCTCATCTTCCCCTAGTGATCTCACTTGACTTTAAAAAAACCTGCACTGTAGAGGTTCCAGTTAACTCTTGAGCAGGTGGGAGGGTGATGCACAGCTACTCAATCACTCATCTGCAAAGTTCAGGATGTTTTGAGTATCAAAGTCATTACGCGAAAACAAATCCTCTCCTATCGCATTTCACTGGTGAGTAATTACTGTGTTCTAGCAAGTGAAGGATTAGCAGTTCTGCCTTGCGTGGAGAAGAGCACACAGGTGCTTCCTCTCAGGAATCTGAATCCCCCTAATCTCTGGCTTCGAAATCCTGATTCCAGTTCTGTGTCTGACTTGCCCTCTCAGAAAGCAAGAATGCATGATGACCTCAGCTACCCTGAGTTCAGCTAATAACTGCCATCTTCCTTCTGGTTTGTAATAAGACTAGCGGTAAGGGGTTGATATTTACTTGTCCTGGCCAGGTTAGCGCACAGTTTAATTTTTGTGCAAAGCAGATGAAAGCAATCTTACTGCTCTCACTCCAGGCACCTTGTGAAATGTTTGCTCATTAAATGCTTTCTTAGCATCTCTACATTATCCATCTTCCAGACTCCAGTGTTTTAATCTACATACAAGCATTTGGTATGCTTCCACTTCAAGTTAAATCTTCCATTTTCTACATGGATGAAGCCAAACTCCACAGAGATCTTAAAGTGATCACCATTAGAATAATTGTCAGGTATTTCATAGTGTTTATTGGCACCACGCACTATGCACTTTCCATATGTTGCTACAGTTCACTCCCAAAAGGAAGTTCTATTTCTCATTTTGTGGCAAAGTTTAAGAAATTTGCTCAAGGTCACACCTTTACAAAGCAGTGAGTCGGGTTGCTCAACTCTGGGTCCATAGTGTAAAACATGTGATCATATTTAAGTTAAAGTTGCCTTGAATTCATTAAAGTTTCAGATAAGGGATATTTATGACCCATAAGACATCTGTAAGAAGAGGACTGCATTTTTCAAAGAGAGGAATAAAGCGGAAAAAAAATTGTGGAAGGCCATTATTTTTTATGTTTCATATGGAAGTTAAAGACTATTCTGTGGGTATTTTAAAGTTTGGAAGTGGTACAGTGAATTATATTCCGATTGCATTTAAATATATCTCCTTCTCTTTAATCTACAAGACAAATTCACAAACATCTACAAATGCATATATGCCACGAACATTCGATGTGTTTGCGTAGATGAAGGGAGATCTACAAATTGATCCTCTACACATTCTAAGATCTAACTATATAAAGAAACTAAAACAAATCAACACAGTTGCTAAGGCTCTTTGGCAACACCACTGTTACGTATATTTTTAGCGATATTCACATTCACTCACTGTAACAGCCGGTCATGCAGCTGACACTGCACATGCCGCTATAGGAAAGCAGGAAACAGGGAGCGTAACCTACACTGTGCAAGCAACTGTGCAAATAAGAGAAGTGGATGTCTGGCGCGGTGTTTAAGAGGTCATTTGGGACACCCAAATCCCATATTGGAGTTCCTGGGCTTGAGCTCCAGCTCTGCTTCTGACCAGCTTCCTGCAATGTGACAGCTCACAAACTTGAATCTCTGCCACCAATGTGAGACCTGGGTTGATCTCTGGGGCCGTGGCTTCAGTGTGGCCAACTTATGGCTGTTGCAGGCATTCAGGGGCTGAGCCAGCAGATGCTAGTCCTTTGTGTGTTCATTCTGTCTCTTTTTCTCTTTGAAACATTTTTAAGAACATGAAAGGAAAGACAACATAGTCTTCTGGGTTATAAGCTCCAGAGAATACCACTGCATTTAGGGCATATGCACTTCAGGGTTTTCTTTAGTGGTTTGTAACAACAAAATCCCTAATAAAACTGATTTCAAGCAAATGGTTTATCACAGTTTAAAAAGTGCTGGCACTGTGATACAGTGAAGTTAAGCCGCACTGTGTACGATGCCAGCCTCCCATGTCAGAGCCCCAGTTTGACTCCCAGCTGCTCTGCTTCTGATCCAGCTCTCTGCTAATGTACCTTGGAAGGCAGCAAAAGACGTCCCAAGTTCTTGGGCCCCTGCCACCCAGGTAAAAAGCATGGATGGAGTTCCTGGCTCCTAGCTTTTACCTGGCCCATACCTGGCTATTGAGCCCATTTGGGAAGTGAAACCAGTAGACAGAAGATCGTTCTCTCAATCTCTCTCCCTTGTCCACTCCCTCTCAATTTGTGTGTGTATGTCCCTCTCTCCCCGTCATTCTGCCTTCCAAATAGTTTTTTTAAAAAGATTAAGAAATTCAGTGCTAGATGGTCCACACTGATGTAGGGGTCAGAAACACATCAGGGACCCAGGCTAATCTGAACCAACTTTATGGTGGGCCCTTCCCTCCTCATCCAGTTGACAGGCACCTGAACCGGCACATGTATTCTAGGGAGCAAAATGAAATGGTACAAGGAGAAAGGGTGTGCCTTGCTTTTAAGACACCACAATGAAGAATTACATTGAGTTGTGGCAAGCATTTCATGGGCTAGTATGTTGTTATATTGCCACATATAACTGTTCAGCTTATTGGGATTTGATGAGAAAACAGAAAGAAGAGAATGACTACTCAGGAGCAATTGTGACTCTAACATACGGAGGCCAAAGTGGCGTAGAAATCTAACGAAAGCATTCAGTCCATCAGATACCTCAAGCCTCTCCTCTGACACACTGTTCTTATGCATCTCTGGGATTTTGTTCAGGTAATCCCTTTACCACAAATACCCTCTTCCTTCTCGATACATCCAGATCCTAAAGCCAGTTCTCAACTAGGATCTTTCCTAATCCTTCTCCCATTGAACTTGACTTTTCCCAGTGATCTATAGCAGCCTGGCTTATAATAGAAATAGTTTTAAACAACTCTGTGTGTATATTACCCATTAAGTGATAGGATCTTTGGGTGTGCATTTAGCCTACTGGTTAGGACAACCATGTCCCACATCAGAGTACCTGGGTTCAAGTCCCAACATCAGCTTCTGACTCCAGGTCTCTGCTAATGCATGCCCTGGGAGGCAGTGGGGATGACTTCAGTAGTTGGGTCCCCGACACCAACATGGAAACCCAGACTGAGTTCCTGGCCGCTGGCTTCAACCTGGTCCATCTCTGATGGAATAAATATTTGAGGAATGAACCAGTAGAGAGTATCTCTTTGACTCTCAAATTTTTTGAATTACATGTTTTTGAGGGACAGGAGACATCAGTGCATTCATTTAGTTGAAAACCAACAGAGTTATTGACATCCTCATACTCCATGTTTTACATACAGAAAATATTCAATAAATACTTAAGATATGCAATTACTCTTAAGCTGATTTAAAATAATTTTTTGACAGGCAGAATTAGACAGTGAGAGAGAGAGACAGAGAGAAAGGTCTTCCTTCCATTGGTTCATCCCCAAATGGCCGCTACAGTCCGTGCGCTGCATTGATCCGAAGCCAGGAGCCAGGTGCTTCTCCTGGTCTCCCATGGGGTGCAGGGGCCCAAGCACTTGGGCCATCCTCCACTGCCTTCCCAGGCTACAGCAGAGAGCTGGACTGGAAGAGGAGCAACCGGGACAGAACTGGAGCCCCAGCTGGGACTAGAACCCGGAGTACTGGTGCCACAGGCGGAGGATTAGCCTAGTAAGCCACGGCACTGGCAAAATAAAATGTTAACAGTATCAAATGTTTTGCAACCCAGTGAGGGGTCCCAATGAGGGATCAAGACAGTGAGGCATTGTCTGGGTCTCCATGTGTTTCTGTCCAAATAACTTTTTAAGCATTATTTGTCTGAAAGACAGAATTATAAGGGCAGGGCTGAGGAGAAAGAGGTATGGGAGTGGTGGTGTTGGGGGGAGACAGACAGAGATGGAGATGGAGATGGAGACTGACATCTTCCATCTGCTGGTTCACTCTCGAAATGGCCACAACAGTTTGGGCTGGTCAGGCTGAAGCCAAGAGACTGTAATTCCATCCATGTGGGTAGAGGCCCTGGGACTTGGACCATCTTCCACCGCTTTCCTAGCTGAATTAGCAGGGAGCCAGATCAGAAGTAGAGCATCTCTGTCTCCAGTTGGTGCTCATGGGGGATGCTGGCATCACAGGTAGCACCTTTATCTGCTGCACGACAACGCCAGCGCTCTGTCCAAATTTCTGTCTGAGGGGCTATCACGGAGGGGCTCAGGGTAGCATCACTCCAAAGGAGACAACAGGCAAACAGCACAGCGGATGGCTCAAGGAAACTCTGCTCACTGTGCTGCTTGGGTATTTTCATCTAGGGGTGGCCGATAAGATAAAAATTCTGAGGGGGAATGCTCAACACTCCACGTAACTATTCCAGGTCCTAGCATTTCCTGTCTCACGGGTTCTTGGCTCAAGAAAAACTACTTGGGCCCTGCACCCCATGGGAGACCAGGAGAAGCACCTGGCTCCTGCCATCGGAACAGCGCGGTGCGCCGGCCGCAGCGCGCTACCGCGGCGGCCATTGGAGGGTGAACCAACGGCAAAAGGAAGACCTTTCTCTCTGTCTCTCTCTACTGTCCACTCTGCCTGTCAAAAAAAAAAAAAAAAAAAAAGAAAGAAAAAGAAAAACTACTATGGGCTTTTACTGTCTAACAAAGAGAAACTCACAAGGAAAGCTGGAAATCCCCTTTAAAAATTAGAATAAAATGTGAGGGGGGAAAAGCCACTGTAATCCATAAGCTGTACTTTGGGAATTTATATTTGTTAAATAAAAGTTTAAAAAAAATAAAAATTAGACTAAAAATGCCTTCTTTTGTTTTGATTTGTTGTGGTTTTGCACACCACACTTCAGAGACTGTTTTCACACTGCCACAGGGCAAGCACATTGTATGAGCGAGTTCTAGAGGAAAGTCGAGCATATGCCTGTTTTACTCTTTGTAGTATCTCCTGCATGTGTGAAGCATCAGTGAGATCCCAAATGTTCCTGCAAAATTATGCTTCCCACAAGTCACAGTGGAATACACATCCATATACAAGTTACCACACTTGGGGATCAAATGTTAATGAATAGTCACATTGCAAACAATATATTCCCTTCTATCGATAGTTCTAAAAATAATGTATTATATTACTTGGTTAGATATCCTGTTTTCATATGTATTTGATAATGTTTTTAATTTTTATCTCATTTTTCAGTATTTAGCCATTTGACTTACATGTATATGGTGTTATGACAAGCACTAGAAAACTATTTTGCTTTAAAATACCCAATATATTGTTTTTCTTAAAATTATCTAACCTATAGCCAAAATAAAATGAAATAAACATGGTCCAGATCTATATATTCTCACATTTCAGCATTGAGGCAAAAAGAAATCCTACACATAATTTACTTGTATGGAAATGAGATTTGCCTGTTTTATAGATAAGAAGACAAAAAGAAATTAATTGTGTAAGATCACAAAGAAATAATGTATCTGTTATGGAAATTTGGTTTATTGTCTTACAAAAATTTTTTAATTGACAGCAGTTATCCAGATGAAAAATTACCAAGGCTTTCAAAATAAAATAAAATTAAAAATAGATTACACATTGGGGTCAGTGCTCTGGCGCAGTAGGTTATCTGCCTGCAGTGCCAGCATCCCATATGGGTGCCGGTTCAAGTCCTGGCTGCTCCATTTCTGATCCAGCTCTCTGCTGTGGCCTGGAAAAGTAGTAGAAGATGGCCCAAGTCCTTGGACCCCTGTACCCACATGGGAGACCCGGAAGAAGCTCCTGATAGGCCCAGCTCCAGCAGGTGCAGCCATTTGGGGAGTGAACCAGCAGAAGGAACACCTTTTTCTCTGTTTCCTCTCCCTCTTACTGTCTGTAACTATCTCTCAAGTAAACAAATCTTTTTTTAAAAAATGTATTACACATAAAAGTTAAAGGTAGAAATCTGCAGATGTTTCCAAGAGATAAGGGTATTTGTGGTAAAGATCTTCCAGGGTTTGGGATCTATTTTGGTGTCTGCCAGTGCACTGGACAGGAGGCCCTCACCACCCTCTTCAATAAGTCTCATGGTTAAGTGGGTTTAGAGATCCACAACGCACACGGCATACGAAAGACAGAGTGGATGTATCACAAAGAAATACCACTAGCTTGTTTTAAGATAATAATCCTCAGACATACTTGAACACAAAATCCTTTATCTCTCAACATCTCTCAACTTCCTGTCATTATTCACTCCTCAACACACTCTGGAAAACCTTCCGATCTTGGCAAGATCTCTGGGAAAGAGACATCTTGCTGGGCTTCTGACCCAGGTAATATGAGGGCATGGCCCTCCCCTGGCCACCCTCCATGTGCTCTCCTTGATAAAAGCATTGTCCAGCTGCACCCCAAGCCAAAGAAGCACCCTGGCTGCAGGGATCACACACATACCATCCTGGGCACCAATAACTCCCCAGAGCCATAGAAGTACCCGTAACTCTGACAACAACCAGCAGACTATCCATGAAGACAGACTGAAAACTAGCAGCCATGTTTTACCTATATAATTTGTTTATCTAACACATACTCCTAGGCACATGCAGCTTTACAGGTTTCTGCAAATGCTTTTCAAGTGCAAATTTAATCTTTATAACAACTCCAAGGGGTAGGTGCTATGATATCCTCTTCCACTGCTTTCCCAGGCCACAGCAGAGAGCTGGACTGAAAGTGGAGCAGCTCGGACTTGAACCAGCGCCCATATGGGATGCTGGCACTGCAGGCAGAAGCTTAACCTTCTATGCCACAGTGGCCCCCTCCCTATGATATCCTCTTATTACAGATCAAGAAACAGAAAATTTCAGGATTAGAAGTCCCACAGCGTGTGGATGGCACGGCCCAAGGTTGAATTCAGATGGTCTGAATGGGGCAGGCATTTGGCACATGGGTTATAAGATCCCTGTGTTTCAGGTCAGAGTCCCTGGGTTTGTCACTCAGCATTGGAGGAGCGAACAAGCAGGCGGGAGCTTTCTGCCTCTCTGTGTGTCTCTCTTGTGTCTCTTTACCTCTCGAATTTTAAGAAGAAGCAACTGTCTACACAGCCCATGCACCCTCTAGAGTATTATCTTCTCCATGACTGCTCTAACAAGGGAGACACTGTTACATGACGGATCCAAAAATCTCAGGTCAAGTCTTCCTATGAAAATGTAGCCCAGTTATGCAATACTGGATCTTATAATAGTGATTTTGTAAATTTAAAGCAAGCTCATTTGCCTTAAGAACTGGCAATCACCCAAGTACTTCCTGTTGAAAGTTCTGTACACCAATTTTCATGTGAATAAAAATGGTGCACAGTGAATTTTAATTACGGTTCCTTTCTTAATCACTAGTTGAAGACAAGGTAGATGCAAGATACTGCCATGGCAAGAGATAAAGCCATTCATTCAACACATATTTATGAAGTCGTTAATATTCCTTGAGGTAGTTCCGTCAAGCAGTACAGTAGCCACTAGCCACCTGTGGATATATAAATTAAAGTTGAAACTAAATAAAAGCAAAGATTCAGTTCCTCCCTTTTATAAGCCGCATTTCAAGTGCTCAGTAGCCGCGAGTGATGAGTGGCTATTTGTGCAGCATGGACATCAAACATTTCTGTTGTCATTAAAGGGCTGATTGACAACACCACTCTTCAATAACCTAAGCCAAGAATTATTAGGCACCTGGAACATTAAAACAATAAATGAGAGGGCACCGTCATCACAAACATGGAACTCTTGTTTCTTTCATATTACTTTTGAAGGAATATTTTATATGTAAGATAAAAATTCCCTAAAATTTTAGGTTCTCCAAAACCTGTTGTTTTATAGAATTATTTAACTTCCAAAACTTGATCTAAAAATGAAATCTTTGTTTTCACTTCTATTTACAGGTTTTTTAATGCCTGTATAATATCTCAAATGCCTGTAATTTTCTACTTTTGCAACTATTTTGCTGAGTTTTCTTTTAATTGCATTCTCCTTTTTTTCTATGAGTTTTATTAGTAATATTCTGGATACATAAAATTAATATTATACCAGCAGTAGGTTGTGGCCAGGCCTGCACATGGAAAGTCCCAAATGGATGAAGATAGAAATCTCCAGGGAGATAGCACAGGACAGAACACTTGCACATGGTGTATAGCAGGGTTCAGGAAGTCCTACTTAAAGTGGAGTATGTGGAAGCCTCATCTGGTAACATTCATTACTTCTGGGCTGATCAGGTTGCAGGTCAAAGAGGTAGCAAGACTATGGGTAAGCAGATGTATCTCCCTATACATTGCTTCAATCTCAAATAAGAACCCAGTTATCTTGGTAACTCCCCTGAGCAAGAACCTTATTTATATTTAAATTGTTTGGTTTTTAGCAAAAACTCAAAATAGTATTGAGCTGAGTCTAAGCCAGACACGCTCCCAAACATCACAGTCTAGTCCTATACAACCCTAGACATGTGACTCTTCATCTGTCAGATTTCTACTTTGACATCGAATACCTGATATTCAATGAGCCCCAGTCCTCCAACCATTTTAGGAAGACCTGACATGGAAAAACATCGGAAACTCTGACATCATCCACAGAATGTTCATGATAGACAATCTCTTAGTCTAAATCTGACAACTGTTGGGAGATTTTCCATGTAAAATGTGGGAGAATTATCCAAACAACGCAACAAAACCTAAGAATTTTTTTTAGTTACAGATAAGATAATTGTTTAAAGAAATAATGCATCTGGGTCGGTGCCGTGGTTTAACAGGCTAATCCTCCGCCTTGCGGCGCCAGCACACCGGGTTCTAGTCCCGGTTAGGGTGTCGGATTCTGTCCCGGTTGCCCCTCTTCCAGGCCAGCTCTCTGCTATGGCCCGGGAAGGCAGTGGAGGATGGCCCAAGTGCTTGGGCCCTGCACCCGCATGGGAGACCAGGAGAAGCACCTGGCTCCTGGCTTCGGATCAGCAAGATACTCCGGCCGTAGCGGCCATTGGAGGGTGAACCAATGGCAAAAAGGAAGACCTTTCTCTCTGTCTCTCTCACTATCCACTCTGCCTGTCAAAAAAAGAAAAATAATAATGCATCTGATGTTGAGGTATACCAAAATATAACAAAGAACATTTCACACTATGACCAAAAACTCCATACCCCTAATTGGAATAATGTACTTCTTAAATAACATCAGCTTAAAAAATGGAGTGGGGGAAGGCTATTTGTATAGAATTTTTAAATGAATTAACTGAAAAAAAAGGTTCTAGAAGCCAAAATTGACAAGTAAAAACTCAGTGCCATTTAAAACATATTCTTAATGATATGCTGACAACTTATTAAGTTTATTCATTATCATATGCATATTTCTATCCTCTCTTCAATTCATTCACCCTTCATAGATCATGCATTAAACTGTCAAGTGAATCTAATAAAAATTGCGCCCTTGAATACATCAATTATGATTCAAAGGCACACATGTAAACTAGATGGATTCATGACATGAGCAGTATACACACATTTCCAAGCCAGTAACTATCTTGCAATAAGCAATCAAGGAGTATGGCTGAATTGGAGATGACTATGGATGCTTTGTGTTTTACCAGATGACTCATATTCCCCAGATCTGATTTGTTTTGTTTGGCTATTGGAATTAAATTAAACTGTATTTAGTAGGGAGAGGGAGCAGCTCAGCCTACATCACTGGAAATGAATTCTCACACCAAGTGCAGCACATTGATTATAGGTGAGGCTCCTTGAAAAAAACACCTGTTAGAGTAGCGTGGCAGGAGCAATATTCAACATAGGGACTGGCAGAACAACCTAAGGGTTTCAATCAGAGATTGTTCCATGACAATCAATTACAGGGACATTAGCCAGAGAGGCCCAACTCCAACGATCATAAGCGACATTGCAGAAGAGGAAAGAGGAGAGAACTCCAAGCAAAAAAAAGGACTTCATTCCTAGAGTTTCTAAATTGTAGATAATTTGAGATAATTAAGAATCACACACAAAAAAACCATACATGTTGCTAAGCTGAATAGAAACTCAAGGAACCTTTTCACTTGCCGGCTTTGCAAATACCAGCTCTTTGATGTTTGCTTATCTATTTCTACCCATGAAATGCATATCTTGGAGGTTACTGAATGTCCTTGTTCTCTTTCACATACAGACAGCACACCCTTCACTGAGTTCCCTAGAGATCTTGTTAATGCACACAGAGACCACCTGGGCATCTCGTTAAACTGCAGATTCTGAGGTACAGTAGCAGGAGGGCCAGAGTGAGGTGTGCATCTCTATTTCTAACAAGCCCCCCCATCATGTCTGTGCAGATGAACTATGGACCATATCTCAAGAAGCAAGGAATCCAGGACCCTTCTACTCTCCTGCCGGCCCACTGGCCTTCCCACCTCTCCCTTGCTGGCTTCAGCTTCCACATCATATACCCACCCTCTGAGTAGGCTTGTAAACTCTCACATGGTACCCCAATGTCCCCCAGAGCTACAGTAATCAAGCTGAATGGTAAATATCCATTTAATTCTGAGTCTTGTTTGATGTTGCCATTCAGTCCCTAGGAGAAAGCCTAGTGCCCAGTAAGAAAATTGATGCAGATCTGATTAACTGATAAATGACTTAATCTTGTAGTATGAAATTTAAAATTTTATCTCAAAAACATGGCAAATTAAATCTATAAGTAATAGAATCTCATATTCTAGATGTCAGATAATAAATGCTGAGAACCTTGTAAAAATAAAGGTAAGTAGGTTGTAAACCAGTTGCATTGGTATGATCATGTCAAATCTCACCCATTTAGAATACAAATGGCCCATGCTGTGCACCTACATCATAGAAACACAGCCCCTCACTCCTAGTCTAGTCCCTACAGACCTAGAGAATCAGGCACAGTATTTTAACAGGATAGTACCTGTAGATATAGAGAAAGAGGCATGGTATTTTAACAGGATCCCCATATATTTGTGTAAAAGTAAATACAGTCTTCAGTTGATGGATATTTAGGTTGACTCCATGTCTTAGCTATTGTGAATTGAGCTGCAATAAACATGGGGGTACATTTGGATTTCCTCTTTTGAAAAATGTCTGAGTCCTTTGCCCATTTGCTCGCTGCATTGTTTGTTGTTGTGGAGTTTCTTGATCTCTCTATATATTCTGATTATTAATCCTTTATTAGTTGCATAGTTTGCAAATAATTTTGCCCATTCTGTTGGTTGCCTCTTCACTTTCCTGAGTGTTTCTTTTGCAGTACAGAAGCTTCCCAATTTGGTGTAAACTCATTTGCTAATTTTGGCCTTGACTGCCTGTTGCCTCTCTGGTTCTTTCCAAGAACTCTGCCTGTGCCAATATCTTGCAGGGTTTCCCCAATGTTCTCTAATAATTTGATGGTACCAGGTCATAAATTTAGGTCTTTAATCCATTTTGAATGGATTTTTGTGTAAGGTGTTAGGTAGGGGTCCTGCTTCATACTTCTGCATGTGGAAATCCAGTTTTTAAAGCATCATTTGTTGAAGAGATTGTTCCTGCTCCAGGGATTGGTTTTAACTCCTTGGTGAAATATAAGTTTGTTGTAGATGTTTGGATAGATTTCTGGCATTTCTATTCTGTTCCATTGGTCTATTCATCTGTTTTTGTACCAGTATCAGGTTGTTTTGATTATAACTGCCCTGTAGTATGTCTTGAAATCTGGTATTGTGATGCCTCTGGCTTGGTTTTTATTGTATATGATTGTTTTAGTTATTTGAGGTCTCTTGTGTTCCCATATGAATTTCAGTATCATTTTATCCAGATCTGAGAAGAATGTCTTTGGTATTTTGATGGTTTTACATTGAATCTGTAAATTGCTTTCAGAAGAATGGACATTTCCAATCCATGAACATGGAAGATTTTTTTATCTTCATTTCTTTCTTTAATGTTTTATATTTCTCATTGTAGAGATATTTGACATTCTTGGTTAAGTTTATTCCAAGGTATTTGATTTTTTTTTTTTAGCTATTGTGAATGGGATTGATCTTAGAAGCTCCTTCTTAGCCGTGGCATTGTCTGGATAAAGAAACTATGAGATATGTACACTATAGAATACCACACAGTGGTAAATAAAAACATGAAATCCAATCATTTGGAACAAAATGGATGAATCCGAAAAACATTGTACTTAGTGAAATAAGCCAGTCCCAAGGGACAAATATCATATATTCTCCAATGTGATAACTAATAGAGCACCAAAAGGCAATCTATAGAAGTAAAATTGACACTTTGAGAAGCAATGACTTGAATGGCCCTTGTCTCAACTGTCAAGGAACAGGTTTTTTTTTTTTTTTTCTTCTTCATACTATTTGTTGAACTCTTTGCTTAATACAGAGTTAATCATGTATATAAAGTCAATTGAAATTATTTCAGTAAAAAATAAGCATGGGAATAAGAGGAGGAGGAATAAGTTTGTAACTGTAAAGCTGTATAGTTCTGCATACATTTCTATGGATATACTTCTAAGAGTACAGTTTAAAAACTTGCCATGAGATCCCAAATCCCTTTATCTGAGTGTTAAAAATGCCATCTTAAGTGTTAAAGTGATCATATTAAGTTTTAAAGTGATCATATAGTGTTGAAGGGTTCGTATAAATAAGATCACATGTCTGGCAATAATAGATAACTAAAAGTAGAAAATGTTCCAACATGGTAAGGAGTTCACACAGCAGACTCATACAATGACAATTACTTTAAATAGCACTCTGACCTCAGAATCAGCCCAGAAGGCATTCTGGGCTGGCTGAAAAGCCCATGAGAGCGTTTCAGGCATGGAAAGCCAAGATACTGTGACAAAAAATCTGCTACATGAAGGATCTGTGTAAGTGAGACCCAGTGGAAAGAAGTAGCCATTCAAGAAGGAGGTACTTTTCTCTGAAGGGAGGAGAGAACTTCCACTTTGCTTATGGCCTTGTCTAAATATTAACAGAGATTGTACATTCAAAAGTCTTCCATAGCCTAGGCAGCACATATCAAGATTCTCAGGTGATCACTGACATTATACTTAAGAGTGTTAATTGTGAAATTAACAACAGTCACTGTACACTTACTTCCCAGGCAGAACCTCTGTCCTTAATGAGTTGTATTTCGAGAATTAGAAAACTTATTCTCAGTTGTTTTTGGTGTGTGTGCAAAAATTGTTGAAATCTTAGTATAGAGTTGGTCTTCTGTGTATAAAGTTAACTGAAAATGAATCTTAATGGAGAATGGGACTGTGAATGGGAGAGGGAGGGACGAGAGTAGGTGTGAGAGGGTGGGTATGGTGGGAAGAATCACTATATTCCTAAAGTTGTACTCATGAAATTTGTATTCCTTAAATAAAAGGTTTCTTTGGGAAAAAAATGAAATAAAATAAAATAAATAAATGTAAATGCAATCCACTCCCAGGTCAAGAGTTGTGGCACAGTGGGTTAAGCTGCCACTAGTGATGCGGGCACCCCATATCAGAGCGCCAGTTCAAATCCTGACTGCTCTGATTCCAATCCAGCTCCCTGTCAATACACCTAGGAAAGCCTCAGATGACAAGTGCTTGGGTCTCTGCCATCCGTGTGGGAGACTCAGATGCAGTTCTGGGCTTCAGGGTTTGGCCTGGCCTAACCCAGGCCTTTGTGGCCATTTGGGTTGTGAACCAGTTTAATGGAGGGTCTCTTCTCTACCTTTTCTGTCTCTGTTTCTCTTGTCTTTCAAGTAAAAAAATAAATCTTTGAAAAATAAAAATAAATTCACTAGTGAATGAACCCAATCACTTTGATTCCTTTGCCTCAGTTTTGTTTCCCACTGGACACATCCTAAAACTTCTAATATGCACATGGAGAGAGGGAGACCAGACTGACCAACACTCAGTGAAGGAAAGCAGAGTCTACAGAAACATGCAAAAATGAGAAGAAACTAAGACAAAAGATAAACTTAACAGCATTTTAAAGATGTCTACAGAGAAACAAGATATTAACTAATAATCCAAGATCCTGTTTTGTGGAATAGTCATTGCCCCTAAAACCAAGTGCTACTGCTCCTGCAGACAGAAAGAGTTGTAAAAGTACACACTTCCCAATCAGAATGAAGAATCAAAACATGCTTGGTCATTGTCTGTTGCATAATGAAATCATGTGTGAATTAGTAAATACTGAACATTAATATTTACTCTTTTCTTAACCAATAACTAAAGAAGCATCTTTTTTGAAGGATTCTAAACATAGTTGATGATATTAGAATAAAAACATTCTCTTTTCTAACATGTTTCACTAGAAATAAGGATGTTCTTCTGTGCTGCAAATAAGAAAATCCAGAGAATCAGTAACTATATAAGAAAATCTTATGACAGGAAGGAAACTGACAGAATAAACATGACTTTAAACTGAAAAGCTGATTCACAATGCCAAGGTTCCTTTTTCATTTTTAGGTTGCTAATAAAAATTTTAAAATTAATTATAATGTAGGTTATTCTTAAAATATACTTCAGTGGAGTTTTAAGAAACAAACTTTCTTGCCTTTGGATACAATTTTATTAAAAGAATAGCCAACAAAAACTATAACTGAATTCAATATTCAGCAGTGCTCCCCACAGAATAGCTCTTCACACTCATCCTGATTCACCACAAACCATTAAAATATCTTCAGCCCTTTAATAAAGCTAATCATAATACAGTAATTATATGAATCATGCTTTGATTTGAGAAAGCCAACAGCCCTGATAGTATGACAATGGAATGACTACATTTTCAAATGAAGAGATAGAGAAAAAGAAGTTACACAAATCTAATTCAAACAAGATCTCGACATTGGAATCCAGCATGATTTCTCTAGAACTACACAGCAAAGGACCATAGCTAAATCCTCTGTGACATCCTCAGGAGCATAGACTAAAGGTAAGGGTTTCTAAGAGGCACAACAGACATAGCTAACCAACAAGCTTTTTTTTTTTGTGTGCTCATGGAATTTTATACTGGATATTTCCAGATATAACCATTCAACAGATATTTATAAAACACTCTGTACCACACATAGTGTAAGGAAAAGTAATATTTAGTGCCCTGGAGAGAATTTTATAGCACAAAAATTATAGATTGACAATTATACATGGGATAAAGGAATAGCAGATATACATAGCTTAATAGTCAGTTTACAACACCTCAAGACCCAGTGATTCCATTTATAGCAAAGAGAAAACAGAATTCTTTAAATTCTTAACTTGATTGAGAGCACGTGCTTCTTTTCTCGCTTTAGTATGACTCAAATGTAGAGGAGAGAATGCTAATTCCATTCTCTTTTAAATACCAAGAAGATGCTGTTAGGTGGCATCTGCTTAGAATCACTTCCTGAGCTGCAATGTTGTATTTACAGCGGTCCATTTCAATGGCCTTAAACAACCTGAATGTGCAGCCTGTATTGAGGGTTGCTGCTAACTGATTAAAAAGAACAGGTGCACCTTGAAGGTGGGCAGAGTGGTGGTGAGCCTTAGCCTAATGCTGTTGTATGGCATACAGCATACTTCATTCTCTCTTTATAGAGACCCAAACCAGTCCCTCACTGAGTGTGAATCCAGAATTTAGATTATCCTACACTCTGCTTTCCATTTTCAATACACAGCATCCTGTTATTCCTCATCTACAGGAATAATTTTAACTACATGTAGCTATACACATATCTCTACTCTCTCTCTTCCACTCACTGGCAAGTTATAATTTGCTTTCAAACTACTGACATTTTAAAATTACAGGAGGAAAAGTCTTATCAGCTATTTCAATTTTTCTCCATTATAATAGTGTCCAAAAAGAATACCTCTAATAAAGTCATCTTTGGAACATTTTCCTAAGAAAGTTCAGCTTTAAACTTAGAAGATAAAGGTAGAGGTGGATTTAACTCAAACTGAACAAATTTTTCTTCTAGAAGAAAATGTACCGATAATAAGCAAATCCCTGAAATACATAAATAGATCTTCCAAGAGGCCAGAGTCTCTGCATTTCACCCTGGTCCTTCTGGTAGATCATTGCACTGCTTGCCAAACATTCTAATCCCCCGTGTGCTCTGTGGAACACAGGACTGGTGCCACAGGTTGCTTTGGTCAATGAAATGTAACTGCAAGTGTCAGGTATCACTTTTGAGCTGACTTTTCAGAGCCAGAATACGGTACCATGACCCTCTTCCTGCTGCTAGTGACCAACCAACAATGCTCTGGATAGAAATTGTTCTGTTAGACTGAAGATTTAAACAAAAAAAAATATTATGGGGCATTGAATATTCACAAAAAGCATGAAATGTTATCAAGAACGGAGTCTTTAATAGGTACTATTTTCACGAGCCTCTGAGATAGGAGGTGTTAATTAGCAATAACCTGCTCTATCCTGATCGATATCTGCTCCTCAAGCCAGCCCCCATTCCCATTCCTATCCCAGGACTATTTTTCCTCTCTCCCTAGCAAAGCTATACAGTACGAAAAATTGGGGGAAATCACTGTACTTCAAAAATAAATCTATGATAGGAATAGTACACGGAGTTTGTGCTTTTATGAGGAACAAAGACTAAAGTCAAGAGACACAGCTCTTAAAGGACTATCTGGCATTCTAGAATGGATAAAAATAAGTCATTCTGCCAATAGTGTGAGAAGAGTTGAAGGGAGGAAATTTCTAGACCTCTGCTCACAAAGGCCTTAATGCGCCTTCATGTTTATTTCATGTATCCCTGCTGAAGCAGTTAATGTGAATTTACCAGTATGGTGGCATTGCCAACAGCAGAGATGGATATGCATGACTCAACAGACATATGCAAGCACCGAATTGGTGGAAACAAGTCAACTTTATGAGAGTTGCAAGTCACAAGTCAGAAACCACATGTTTGAAGGATTCATTGATTTATCCTAAAACACATTCTTAGTAAACAGACTTGTATTTTTCTAAAGTAATTGTGTCTGATGTCTTATTTCTTCATTATAGCAAATTTCTTAAAAACTATTTCAAAAAAAACTTTGCATTTTCTACATAACCAATTTTGGAAGAAATAAGATACCTGAACATGACCATTTTGGTTTCATTAATTTAAGTTTCATTGTCTTATGCAGAATAATGCCTAATAACATTTCATTCACCTATGTCCTTGCAATAAAATTCATTTTCTTTAATAATGCAATGGTCTCCTACATTGGTAATATTTATCAAATATTTATTCATTTATTGACAACATAAAACAAAAATAAACATCATGGCTGAGAGGATTTAAAGATGTGTAAAGTTGCCTGACTACCTAAAGAATAATGCAATTGAAGGACCATCAGAATAGTGGATGTGCAAACAATTCCTAAGGTGGTCCATGATTCCTCCTAATGTTCACATTCTTGCCTAATCCCCTCCTCTTGAACATGATCAGAATCTGAGTTGCTTCTAACAAATAGAATATAGTGAAGGAAAAGTATGTCAGTTTCACAATTATCTTACAGAAGGCTATAACATCTGTCTTTCTGAGATACTCTCCCCCCTTGCTTTCAAAGAAAACAAGTGCCAGATTGTGAGCTTCTTCACAAAGGGCCACATGGCTACAAAGTAAGGGCACTATTCAGCCAACAGACACCACAAGGAGCTGAGACCCTTGGTTCCACTGGCTAGAAGGAATGGAATTCTGCCAACCATGTGCACTTGGAATTTAATTTTTTTCAAACTTTTATTTAGTAAATATAATTTCCAAAATACAGTTTATGGATTACAATGGCTTCCCCCCCCATAACTTCCCTTCCACCCACACCCCTCCCATCTCCTGCTCCCTCTCCCATTCCATTCACATCATGTGTTTCCAAGGCTATGGAAGCCTCTTGAGCTCACCGACTTCCATCTTTAGACAGGGTCATAGTCAAAGTGGAAGTTCTCTCCTCCCTTCAGAGAAAGGTACCTCCTTCTCTGATGGCCCCGTTCTTTCCACTGGGATCTCACTGGCAGAGATCCTTCATTTAGGTTTTGTTTTGTTTTGTTTTGCCAGAGTGTCTTGGCTTCCCATGCCTAAAATACTCTCATGGGCTCTTCAGCCATATCCGAATGCCTTAAGGGCTGATTCTGAGGGCAGAGTGCTGTTTAGGGCATCTGCCATTCTATGAGTCTGCTGTGTATCCCACTTCCCATGATGGATCATTCTCTCCCTTTTTGATTCTATCAGTTAGTATTCGCAGACACTAGTCTTGTTTGTGTGATCCCTTTGACTCTGTAAATCCTCAAAGGAGGCCCCACTAGGCTGGCACCTGATCACAGCCCAAACACATAACCAAATCATGCCCAGATTTCTGACCCACAGACAATGTGAGATAATAAACATGCACTGTTATAAGTCTTTGAGTTCCAGGTAATTTATTATATAGTATCAAAGTAAAGGATATATAGAATATTCTAAGAAAAATACAAAAATTACTGTATAAACTTTAAGAAGGAGTCAAACATAAAATTATTCCCTTTTTAGAATTACTTGTGAAAAATGACAACTATGTTCATTTAAATGTTGACTAAATCACTCAGAAAACTAATGTGTGTTCTCCACGGCATTCATTATTGCCTTCTCTAATACTTTATCCTACTGGTAGATAATGTCTCTTGTTCCCAATTAGGCCATAACTGGTTTTCTTTGATGATATCTAGGAATGTTAATTGTTAATTCATCCCAAAATATTCAAAATACACTGGATGTATAAATTTGCACAAATACTCTTTACAATATTCAACAGTATATTTGGGAGATACATGGTCTCAAAGACATAATTTTAACCTGGCCATGAAAATGTAACTACTTCCACCTAAATAGAAGTAAAAACAGAGATAATCCCTCACTTGAAAATGCTTGGTATTTTAAATGTGTAATAAATGTACCCATTTCAAGAGGACTAGTCCACTCTGATTTCTTAACTGAAAAATAAAATATGATTTCATCCGATTCTCCCAGATGATGCAGCCTTAAAATTATCTCCCCTTAGAAATGTCAGAATATGTTCAGATGCTTTAGTCATTCAGATGCTTTATATCCATTTTATTTGTCGCATACGCGTAACAGGGAGACATTCATACACTAGAGTTAAAGAATCGAGAGGGTATGCGTGCCAAATTCCCAGAGACCCTGCTGTCCCGCTCTATGCATTGCTCATGTTCAGTCTCAAATATTGTCTTTCTAGTTACACAGTGCACAGCCTGCTAAGATGCCTGGTACCTTGTAAACATCATACATCTTCTAGCTCAACGATGAGCTGTACACAAAGTTTATGGCTGGATATTTGCTAAAAGGAACCAGTAAAGGGAAATGTCTTAACAGCAGCTTTGATAATCTGCCTACCAGCACTACTGATTACACAGGGCATAATTCAAATATAGGAGGCCACATTGATTTACTTTGCATTTCATTAATTCCACTCAATGGAATCTCTCACATCATGGAGAACTGTTTAGCAAACTATTACTGAACACTGCCAAGTTATCTCTTACTGTATAACAAGCTGCTTAAGCATGCATTCTAACACGACCACCATTGCATTGCATTGTAGGATTTGTGGACTGGAAATTCAAATATCACATAATGACAGAAACCTTTGTCATATGTGAGCCTCTGGAAAGATCAGAACGCTTCGAGGCGACTTAAATTGTACTAGACTCAGCTGAAGACTTCACTCCCAGCTCTAGCGCCTGGCCTGGGGAGACTCAACCGCTGGGCTCAGCTGAGACCACCCACAATAGACAGCTTCCCCGGCCTCTCTTTGTAGTTTGGGCTTCCTCACAGTATGGCGGTCTTGGGCTAACAGAGCATCTTACATCTTACAGTTCAAAGCTTCAAGAATATGTGTCCTATCAAACAGCATTAGAAGTAGATGGTCTTTTGTCACCTACTCTGCCACTTCTGCTCTAATCTCTTGGTCAAGTCGGTCACAAGCGTGCTCAGAGTCAAAAAAGGCTATGCTACTGAACTCTCAATTGAAAGAGCAACAAAGGCTCTGTACCATGTTCTGTAATTACCACTCACCCCCTTCCTCCCTTCTTCTGTCTTTGTGAATAATTAGACAATAAATGATTAAGACTTAACTCCTGTCTTAAGAATATTCCCAGGAGCTGGCATTGCAGTGTAGTGGGTAAAGCTGCTGTCTACAATGCTCGTATCCCATCTGGGGGCCAGTTCACATACCAGCAGTTCCACTTCCAATCCAGCTCCCCGATAATGGCCTGGGAAAAGCAGTGAAGATTGCCCAACTGTTTGGGCCCCTGCCACACACCTGGGAGACCCGGATGAAGCTCCTGTGTTGGCCTGGGCCAGTGCTGGCCATTCAGCCATCCAGGGAGTGAACAACTACGTGGAAGATCTGTCTATCCCTCACTCCTTCTGTAACTCTAAGTATAAATAAATAAGCCTTTTAAAAAAGAAATATTCCCTAGAATATCTAGAAGGGAGTATGGACTTATTTATATATATATTTAATATTATATAAATAATAATATATAATATATATAAATATATATTTATATATATTATATATAGATATGTAAATGTACAGAATTCATTTTATAAAGGTTATGCACATGAGCTCCTAGCAATTGTCTTCAAGCTAGTATTTTTAGTTTTCCTGTTTTCTTTCTTCTTTTCAATAATCTAATCTCTGAAAATTGGGATTGCACCTCTAACATAGCAATAACAATATAAAGTGCTTGTCAAGAGCCACAGCCAAAAGCACTGTGGCCTTTGCCTTAATTGTCCCCTTTTTGCAGAGAAGGAAGCTATCAGACCTGCTTCATGGCATTAAATGAGTTTGCCTGACATCATCACTAAGTGCTTGTTGACTGTTAGTATCTTCCAGTGAAGAAAACCGCTGGCTCTGTTTTTTTGCAGCAATTTTGCTGCTTATCCACAGGTCAAAGTAGAATTTAGCTCAATGACATATTTACAAAGAAAACATTATTTGTATAATTATTTTCTTTCTTAACTGATGGACTTTTTCTAAATGACCAAAGTAGTCACAATATTTATTTATATTTGCTTCTATTCATGTATGCGCAATAAGCTTTCTCACAGGCACAGCCGAATGATCATTAAAGATTCGGCTTCTTCCCCATTTGATGGGTAATTCCTAGCTCATTCCAAAGTGTAAAATAATAGGGTCAATGTTTGCAAAGTGATACTTTTAAACACTTGCTCTGAGTCTCTTAAATTTCTGGAATTATTTCATCTACAGGTGATTTCTCAGACAATAGTTTGCTGCTGTGGACATCATAATTGTTAGAAATGGGCCCCTTTAATAAAGTTTCACCTCAATGGTTGGAACAAGCAGAAAGTTTCAATCATGCTGCCAAATGGTATTTTGCTTTTTCTGCTAAATGGACACTTTTCTATTTCAATATAGTGTATTCTCATTTTCTTCAAATCCAAGCTACTCAGAAGAACCAAACAGTCTATCATCTTCTCAATTTGGTACACAAATTGCATTAGTTTTAAGAATCACTTTTCCTTGGAAAAGTTCTCAGATGAACAGGTTTTTCTTTCTTTAAATGACCAGAGTGAGGATGCACACAACCTCCCCAGGAGCTATGGAGTAATTACACTGCTATTTATCACTTTTCAAACCCATAATTAGCCAGGAAGAGGTATGTACAAATAAACACTGTGCTTATGGTTCCTACATAAAAGCTCTTATTTAGCAACAGAAATATTAAACATTTTATAAAATGGACATTTTGTAATTATCTCTGTTTCACATGGGGGACAATGAACCTTTCCTAAGAAAGCAGGAGGAAGAACTTCAGGTTGAAATTACAGCGTTGGCCTGACCTCAAGGATCTGGGAACAATGCGATTTCACCATAGGTTGAAAGTGAGACCATCTGAAGAGGAAATTGTGTTACTAAGAATTTTTTTCAATCAACATCATGAGCCTAAGAGTTTTTGGATGAAGAGTTTTACAGGCTCACGAACATGCACCTAGAAAAAAAGCAGTTATTCTGGGCTTTCCCCTCCTGTTCATTCCTTCCTTCCTTTAGTGAACAAGCAGTTAGTTGATGAATTTCTTACATTTTCTATACCCACTATGAGTCACACATGGTGAAGAGCCTGGTTATTTGTTCCTTTTTAAAATAGGTGCACTACAGGATATCTTTTATCTCAATGCCTAAATTACCATTGCCTTATAATAACAGTGCTCACATTATCCAAGAACAGTTTCCACTAAAAATCTATTTTTAAAATGCAACATTCACTGGTCCCTCTGCAAAGTTTCTTTTTGGATACAGTCATACAATAATTGTATGACAAAAATGCATCCCCAGAGAAAGTGATCCCAGATTAAGACATTAAAGGTTCTTTATGCAGTATCCTATGACGCACCTGAATGACAACTGTCGTATCCTCTGCAAACACTGTGATTATTCTGAGAAAATGCATTCTGAGAAAGCGCATTCTCTCCGCTGTTAGTTCTTTGTCCCTCTGCTCATTCCACACAGCCCAGACAGCTGACAACGTGGCCTTCAGTCACTGCTGCTTGGCCAGGCCAGAGGATCCGAGTTGAAGAGCCCCTCGGGAAATTCTCCTTAATAATTTACTGCATTAACACATCAAATAGTGTCATGGTACTTAAAAAAGCAGGGTAAGAACAGGCTCAGGGCCATACAAAATAGCCCATAATGTACACAGCATAACACTGACAAGAGAAAATTGTTATCAGTCAAGGACAGGAACTGGAAGCTCTCAAATATCATTTTGTGTCTTCCCTAGTCTATTTGCAGCGTCATTTCAGCTACCTCATCTTGCTCCATGTATTACAAATGTCAGGCCATTAAGATAAATATATTTGAATGATGATGTGTTTTGATGATTTTTTTTTTCATAAACTGAATCATGAATTAACTTTTCAACAGTTCATCTACTCTAGTCTTGACCCGGATAAAACAGATTCTCGGCCGGTGCCGCAGCTCAATAGGCTAATCTTCCGCCTGTGGCACCAGCACACAGGGTTCTAGTCCCGGTCGGGGTGCCGGATTCTGTCCCGGTTGCCCCTCTTCCAGGCCAGCTCTCTGCTGTGGCCCAGGAGTGCAGTGGAGGATGACCCAAGTGCTTGGACCCTGCACCCGCATGGGAGACCAGGAGAAGCACCTGGCTCCTGCCTTCAGATCAGCGCGATGTGCGGGCCACAGCGGCCATTGGGAGGTAAACCAACGGCAAAGGAAGACCTTTCTCTCTGTCTGTCTCACTGTCCACTCTGCCTGTCAAAAAAAAAAAAAAAAAAAAAGATTCTCAAGTGTTGTATAGTGTCTTTAGCTATATTTTTTAATGTTATCAAATTGCAAAAGAAATGTAAATACGCACTGCTCACTTTTTATATTTGTTTACAGGAGTTATGAGAAAATTAATCTAATTAACATGTGATATTGAAAATTTAATGTCATTTCCCAAACATTCACCATGTTTCGGAAAAAAAAAAAAAAAAGACTAGCCTAACCAATGATGTTGGTTATCAAAATTGTCTCAAATCTTTGCATATTTGTATTTGTCTTACTTATTAGAATTTATTGGTGTTAGCATTTTATTCCTCTGTCAAAAATGGAATGGGAAAAGCTGACAGCACCAAAACTCCTCCTTCAATTAGGAAAGTTTATTTTAAAATATTTACCTTTCTGAAAAAAATTTAGGAACATCAAAGATTAACCCAAATAGTTTTATGGAAACATTTAAACTTCCACATGAAAATTTTCTAGTTTGTAAGCCACATATCTTATCATCAGAAATTACACTTAAGATTAATTTAAATGTGTAATTAATTTAAAGTACAATTAGGGATTTGAGGCATGATTACAATTGGGCTTTCTCAATTTTCCAGATTTTAAAGTCTTTGAAAATGAGAAATTTAATGTTCAAAGACTAAATAAAACAAACACAAAAAAGACTAAACCTTCTTTCCACGTTTGCTTTTGTCGAAGTGTAGCTCTGTAGCACCTCAGACCCCTTGTCAGTGAATACTGTACACATAATTGGCCTGTTTCACCCATTCACTCGTTAGGACAACAGAATACTAAAATACCTAAAGACCAGACAAGTTATTTTAATCATCTTAAGGATCTAATTAAGGGGAAATCAAGTTGAGGGCTGATCCGCTGACGACTGCCACAGTGGAAAAGCCCAGGTGCTTCCCCTGGGCATCACTGAAACCAAAGTATGTGGACAAGGACTTGGTCCACTCAGACTTGAATGCCCTCCTCCTGATTGGCATCTTCAGAAACACTGAACAAGGGTAAACATTCAGCTTAAAAGCTCAAAACCAAAGTGATATGAAAGGATTCACTTTTTCTTAAGTGACTTTAAAATGAATATTAGCACCATCCTGGGATAAACAGAAGCCTGTCACAATTTGCCAGCTCCTGACGAAGCAGACAAGGGATAAAAAGACCCACAGTTCCATCAACAGCAAACCATCTGTATTCGCATGCAACCTTTCTAATTTTCAGTCTTTGACCTGGGCTTTGGCAGGAAGCCCCACCTCAGAACGCTCACATGCACCTCTTACCTGACAGTAGAGCAACCAATCATGTGTTAACTCCAGCCACAAGGAGCCTGTTTTTCAATAGAGTCAGACTGACTGTTTTAAAAACATTTGTTTCTCTCCAGACAGGCTCACAGCTTATCTAATTCCCCAGCTTCAATTTATCACCAGTGCTTTTAAAAAGTGCCTCTGCAGGAATCAAGTTCAAGCTCTCTGTCCAGCAGTTGATCTAGACTAGCAAAGGGACAGCTTTGATCAGGAAACAATTACTGAGATTAGTGTATAGACTCATCAATGTTTTCTACCGGCTCACCGTCTAGACTAGGAGAGCTGAGGGCTGTCACAATGAGTGTGGAGAAATCACAGCACAACCAGGGCAGCTTGCCTGAGAGAACGAGAACTTACAAGCTTCATTTGATTTGCACATGCTCTGTTCTTTTTCTCAGGGATTCTTTAAACCAGTTGGACACAACCCTATTTTACAGGAACTGGTAGAACAGCCCTTTGAATACAGGCCTTTCTGACATGTGAGTCCAGGATCACTCCTCACAGCAAAGCTGCTACAACAGCAAAAAACTGATGGACGGAACAACAGACATTATCTTTTATGCACCAAGTAATTTTATATTCTATTCTCTTCTGCTATTTGCTCACCTGCTTCCTAACCTCTAGAACAAAGACACACACAGGCAAAGACGTGCAACAATGTAAACAGCATAATGTATAGTGAAGACCATGAGATTAAGAGCCAGCTATTTCTGGGATCACATGTTGGAAATGCTATATTTATAGCTGAGAATTTGGGCTCATTTTCTAACTTCTCTAGAAAGTCTTGCATACCTGTGCGTTGAAGAACTCTGGCTTTGACTGTGGTGTTGGGCTGTTGCAGGGACAATACTCAAAATGATCACCATTAGACTCGTGTACCGTAAGAGCAAGGGAAGTGAATGGAAATCCATGAATGATGGGACTTTTTGTTCAATGACTTCAATCCTGTAGGTAAAACCCTCAAATAACTAGAGGTGAGAATGAACTTGTGAACAGAAACACCGTGAAACTGACAATGACACATATTCAACTTTTCTTTCCCAGCCCCACCATATTTTGAGCCCTATTTTTCTCAAGAGGGTTGTTTTAAGGTTTATAAAAGTAATAGATGTGTTTGCGATGAGACTAGAGAGTTGCGACGAGACTAGATCGATAAGAACCAAATGTTTAAGAACCAAAGAAACAATACAAAGTTGAGGTTGTCAAAACTTTTCTTTCCTTTTAAAAAGCAAAGTACAATCAGTAGGATCAAGGTGCTAGATTAAAAACATAACTAGGTTTCATGTAATGCAATTTTATATTTGATTGGGGTTGGCAGAAAGTATCATCTTTTTGCCCAAAGTTATCACTGCCGAGTGCCTCACTTTATGTTAAATCATTTTGGATGGGATATTTGAAATCACTTAGTGCAACCAGCCTCCCACATGAAAGATGCCACTCCAGGGTCATGGGAGGCAGTCCCTATCCCATTTGCATATTTTTCTATAGCAACATGCTCTTGGTTTCCTCCAGACAACTCTCTGTGACAGGGACTAACAGCACCTTGCACAGAACACTTCCTTCTGTGGAATAGAGGTCTTCCTACCTAAAACACCTGGGCACAGATCTGCATTCTCACTCACAGAGCCAAAGGAAGAATTGGACAAACCTACTTTCTACATGATTTTCATCAAGTTAAGGAATCTGCTGTGTGTTTGCGTATGTCTTCTGTCACAGGGAAGTCATGCTCCCATTCTTGGAACACAGTTTATGGTCTGTTCTTCTACTCTGCTTGGTCTTTTCTATCTTGGCACTTACCAGGTTTACCTTGCCTGGAGGCTTTACCTAATTTCTATCAAACAAATCTGTTTCACATGAAAAACCCAGAGATGGCCAGCCATATTTAATTCAGTGGATAGACCATCAAATCCCAGCACAACACATTCTTAGGGAAAATAATTTACAGTAACACACAAGGTATAACTGTGAATGACTTCACATTTAAAACCATTAACTAATTTATGTCATTTGAAAATTAGTTTTCTACTTCATTTAAGCATATTCGAGTTGATAACTGTTTATTTTCTGAAATTCTGATATTGTTTCTCTTTAAAATATTAGTAAAAAGAAAAAAATCAGAGGCATAGTAGCATGTACAAGACAGAACCTCTCCTCCCCAAAACATAGCAACATAGCAAAACATAGCAACAGATCCTCTCCTCCCCATAGCAGAGCCCAAACACCTCTTCCTTGATGGTTGGTGCCATTATTATTTTTTATCAATAGGATTATTTCAATTTCATGCTTCCAACTGGATCCTAGGTCAAAAGCTACAAATAAGAACACTAATGTTTATTTAATTATTAAGTCATTTATTCCTTTAAACTCACACCCATATTCTCATTTTTTTCTGCTCATTTCTCCTTTTAAACTTAGTGCAGAGTGGTTCGGACTAGGTTTGATTTCCTCAACTCTAATTCATTGCTAATCCATCACATTTTGACATCTCTTCATACCATTCTTTCAAAACTACTCTTGTAAGGTCACCAAGATTTAATTCCCAAACTCCAACATATATCTAGGCTTCACCCTACATGTCTTTGTGCAATGTAGGACACACTTGCCTGATTCTGCAAGTTTTCTGTGGGCCTTTCAGGTCATCACACCATCTCTTTCTCACTCTGTACTTCCCACTTTAGTTAATTTTTTTCCATTTTAGACTCTTTCCTTCGTCCTTTTTCTGCCCAAAGCATTGGCTGCTGCTCTTCCCCAGGATTCAACGCTGGGATTCTCATCCTATCACCACCTTTTGTGAAGCCATTTGATCTCTATACACAATTTTGAGATTAACTCGACATATGGAGAATGTACATCATACCAAAAGTCCCTACTCATGTGTGACATACTATCTACTAGATAGCTCTTTATAACATTATCTCAAAGACCTCCATTTTTTTCCCATAATCTGAATCCCAAACTGTTTTCTCCTTGATTTCCTATCCCATTATATGGCTCGGCATATATATATGGCTTTTATACACCATGATTCATAGCTTCCACTGAATAAAGTTACTTACTAAATACTATAAAATTTGAACTCAGAAGTCTCCAGAATGTGGTGCTGCTTCTCCACTTCCCAAGCCGCTGGAGCTAGTTAGAATTTACTGTCCAAGCCACTGGCAACACGGAGCTACCTAAACTTGGACTAATTACAGTTGAGTAAAATTAAAAATGCAGTTCGTCATTTACTCTAGCCACATATTTTAAGTTCTCAGTAACCCACATTATCAGTGTCTAACACCGCATAGACCAAAGTATAAAACAGTTCCACAAAGTTCTATTTGAAAGGGCTGGCTTAAGAGGACTGCGCTGTTAACTCCCCAAAGAGTAACTTCTGAACTCTTTCACTTTACCCTGTCCTGACATATCACCCTATCATATCTAGGGCTAACTCTTGAGAAAAGCAGATCACCCAAAGTGAATCCCTTGACTAAAATTCCTCTGATATTTTAGCATATAATGAAATTCGAATGTTCCACCATGGGTTACATAGTCCTTTACAACGAGCACTAACATATCCCCAGAGGTATTTCCTACAGCTATTCAAATATACTTTATTTAGTATTATTGACTGAATGTATTCTCCTAACATTATATATTGAAGCTCTAACCCCCAATGCAGCTATATGTGGAAAGAGCCTAAGAAGAGCTTTTAAATGTTAAGTGAGGCCAGAAGAGTATGGTTAATTCAGGGGACTGACGTCCTAACCAGAAGATAAAGACCCCCACACTCTCTCACTGCACGTGCCTACAGGAAAGGCTATGTGCAGATACATGAGAAAGTGGCCATGTGCAAGCCAGGAGGAGAGCCCTCACCAGATGCCCCATTTACCAACACTTTGATCATGAGCTTTCATTTCTGGAGCTATGGGAAAATGAATATCTCTGTTGTCTACACCACACCCACTCTAATATTTTGTCATTAGCAGAATAATTTTAGTATAAAGAATCAACAGGTCTCCAAAGTTCACTTAACCTCCAACCAAACTTTACACAAACCCTGCCTCTGCCCAGCTCTGTGAGGCTGAAACGTAAGGGCTCTTCTGATCTTCACAGACTTGTCCACATTCTGCTACAGCTCCACACAACGGGCCAGGCCATCCATCCTGACCACCCACATCTCCCAACTTTCTGTCTTAGTGGGCCATCTCATTTATAAAATGTCTTCTGATAAATTCAAAATAAATAGAAGCAAATGTGGCAATATTTTTAGCAACTGTTAAACATGTGGCACATAAAAGTATATTATGCTTATCTCTTAGTTCTTAATACCTGATATCTAATATTACCCAGATCTTTGCCCTTGAGCTATTTAACTATGTCATTGCTTTACTCATCTGTAAAGTCTGTGAGAATACTTAGGTCGCAGAGTTGATGTGAGGATTAAGTGCATTACAATGGTTTCCAGCTTCAAATGGGCTCCAATGCTTGTTAGCTGCTACTGAAACTCATTCTGGCAGTGACGTCTGAGTGATTGAAGTCATTTTCTGTAATAGTTAACATTTTTTCATGCTAGTTCACTTACATCTTAGTTTAATTTTCAAAGTCAGTGGTAGTTCAGCAAGAAAGAGACTGATCATTTTTGATGGAAGTAGAGATGCAGAGAAGAAAGAAAAGAAGCCCAAACTTTGAGTTTTCCCTGGGACACAGGCCCTGGAAATCCAGTTTCCAAGTGACAAGAGAGGACCCGGCCGGGCAGCAGTCAGCAGGCATACTTACAGAGAAGAGAGGAAGGTGGCGGGTCCAGAGACAGTAAGTCTCCAGTTTCACAAGGTTGTTAACAAGCGTCATCTTTCTCGTGCAGGATTGGACAGATGACACCCAAAATTCCCAGGGATTGGAATCAATATGATTACTGCATCCATCCATCATTCATAAGTGTGGCTATACTGCTTCCGTGATCAATAGCTACTCAAATATCTTTGAGTGGGCATGTTTCTCATGTGTGATAGCTCCTGCGACTTCCCATTCATAAATGATTGAATTAGGAAGAGGCCACCCAGGGAGAGAACAATCAGCAATTATCTTCTAATCCCTCAGACTCCCAAGAATTAACTATTCTCATGCACTCTACTATAATGCATAGTACATATTGTTAACTATTACCAAAGGACACATTTTAACCATTTCATTTGCAATATTAAACAGTAAATTAGCACATTTCATTAAATAACTATTTGGATTGTAATGACATTTGATTTCTTTAGACAAACTCTAGTATTTTCATAGTTTCCTTTAACTTAAAATTAAGAAACCCAAAAGATGAGTGATACAATCACTTCAAGCCAGAAAAATTCTACGCTATCATAACTAATTTCTAAATTTAGCTTTGTAGTAATCTATGACTATTTCATAACTTGTGTCTTTAAAACACTATTTGAACTCCAACTAGTAGCACAGAGGTAAGAAAGAAAGAAAACAGTTCATCACAGTGGACAAAAATGAGGAATGAAAAATGACCTTTATTTAATAAAGCAAATAGATAAAGAACATGCTTGGATCGGGTGAAATACCACAGAAAGCTAACAGGTGGTTTTATAAGACCAGTCATATAATAGTGCAAAAGTCTGAATTTTAGCCATTTGTGTAGGAAAAAACCGAGGACAAAAATAATGAGGTTGGGTTACTGCTAATCAAATAGCTGATCAATCTAATGGAGACAGCTGTTCAGTTCAACGCTCATATACGTGGCCCATTAAGCAAACATCAGTATAATGACACAGTCTGGGTAAAAGAGGAAACACGGTCAACAGACCCACTCTTAAATGCCCAAAGCTCTCCTCCTCTATGCTTCCACTTTGTCTCCACGTTCTCTTCTATCACATTGCCCAATCTTTAAGTCAGTCCTTTCACTTCTCTTCCACTTTCTCAGCCTAGTTACCTTGTGTACTTCGTCCCCTGCCCTCTGGCTATGTCCTTTAACACTTTTACAAAGTATCTGTCTGAATTCTCCTCCCACAATTTGAGCAAATAGAATTATTTAGACCTGAGATACAGGAGCTGAAAGGTCTTTCCACATTCACTAACACTGTCAACCAGAATGCTGGTTCTCATCCATGCTGCACAATAGAATCCTCCAGGAATCTCTGAAAGAGCCCAAGCCCATGAAACACTCAGAACAAGGAAATCAGAACCTCTTAAGACTGGGAATATGTAGGCCTCAGTGCTCCCCAGGATATTCCACCGTGAGCCCAAGGATCTCTGATCTAAAGGATATGTCTCTAATGGAAAACTCTATAAACAATAATTGTCTTAGTCATTGTGAGATTGACACAGATCACAAAGATTTAAAAAAAAAAATTGAGACAGGAAATTAATGTAATAGCTAATATAATCCAAACCTAAGTTTCTCTTTCTTTGAAATAGCCATCTCTATATTTGCTCTTGCATATTAAATCTAGAAAGCAAAAATATCCTATAATTTACATGAAGGGAAGAATCAAACCAACAGCATTGCTTGTTTTCCTTTCCTACATATTTTAATTCCTCCTCCACATGTAGACACTCATCCCACCTAATCATAGTGCTTAAAACCAATACTCAACAGCAATTATTTAAACTTTGTGGTCATGCCCTATCTCTATAGCTACTAATTTCTCCCAGTTACAATTCTAAACCTAAAATGTGTATTATTTAGTTCACATAAAACTGGCATCTGATATTAAGAAAAAACTTCATGTTTCTTCATATAAATAAAGCATAGATCATAAATCAACAGTCACACATACAGCAAAATGTGAAAACATAAATCTGTGTCACAAGGAGGATTACAGAAGTGGCCCTAACCTTATGAATGGCCAATCATCTCAATAATCAGATGGACTTTGTACAGAAGCAACTATAAGAATATGAAAATAATGAGGTATAAATAGTATAAAAACTGTCCACTTAAGAAATGTGTACTTCACACTTTAGGACAGTAACAAAGTATGTGCAATATTACTAAATAGCAAAGTAATATTTTAGATTCAAAATTTTCAAGTGAAATAATTGTGAGATTTAATTTTTTTTAAAAAAAGAGTTACCTTTTTGTGTATCTATCGTGCATGACACTGAAATAATTTAAAAATGCCTTTTTTTCCTCAAATTGTACACCATGTAAACCAAACTACATACTCAAACTAGGTAACGTTTATGAACAGTACTTGCAGAAAAGACACGATTGTCAAACTCAGATGCCCATGTGCAAGTAATCCTTTTCATCAGTATCTGGTAAATAAAAATAAGCAATATAATCTGCTTTACTATGAGATAATAAAAGAATGTGTACATTCTTGAAAGGATAAAGATGCAAATTTATTCTTAGATAATTGCAGCATAAATGGTGTAATACTTAGAATCTAATCCCAAACTCACTTTCACTGACCAATTATTTGAGGGCATATGTAAGCAGATAGAGCTATCAGTAATTACAATAATTCACCTGTAATGTAAAGATGTGTATTCCCTAAACATCTCATTTTTAGAATACTCATCTTCAATAATTTCCAGAAGCTAATAAAATGACGTATGTAAGAAAAAGTCTTTAAATGAAAATCAAGCATGTTAATATACATGTGTAATTCTGTAGCTTAGATATATCATTCTAACATTGCCAACTTTAATATTTTGAGATTTCAGATTCCTATTATATATCAGAAGCATTGTTTTTAATAATACTATAAACTAAAGGTAAAATTACTGCCATAATTTTTTCTTAATTTATGTAGCATGCTGTAGCAAACTTGATATAAGCAATGGTTTTTGTTTCTTATTCCTCTATAAATTACTTCTTGGATAAATGCATTTGTTTACTCTTTAAAAATTAAGCTATTTCCTGTAAAAAAAATTAAGCTATTTCCAACAATATTAAAAACATTCTTGGGTCCAAATTATTGCTATGACTTGTTACAATACAAAGCCTTTACCAAAGTAAAACTAAGTTGCATTTGACATCAAATTACTGTGAATTCAAAGCAGTAGGATAATTTAAATCTATTTTAAGGATTTTTAAATAGGTTTCCAAAATTCCTTTAAAAGTTTAAATCAAAATGAAATTTAATCTGTCTTCATTTGACACATACATGAAATGTGGCAATTTTTACTGGGTGAAAAATATTGAACTAGAAAATAATGATGTATTCTAACTCTAAAAAGTTAAAACCATACATTATTTGATTATATGTGAGTATAATTAACATATTTCTAAAATATGAATCTCACTAATTTCAGGGCAATATATTTCTAAACCATTTTATGAGTATATTAACAATGATTTAAATATAATACATTTACTTTTAATGGAGTCTGACTTCGTAGCTACCTTTAAGATGAAGTTTTGCATAGGAGTTCTGCCTTGAATAAAACTCTCAATTATCATTCCAGAACTATAACTACATGTGAAGTAAGTTTAAGTACTCATAAAGAAAATAAAAAAACAGTCTTCAAAAATGACAAGCAACATTTTAAACCATATAATGTGGCCTATGTACAGTTTATGAATGTGTTTATGGGTTTTTTGGAATTAGTCAGAAATTATTTCCCAAACTAAGGAATGATGCTTTATGTTTCCACGTATACCAATTGACTTTTGACTTCAATCATGAAACTTTAATTTTTAAGTTAGTTGTTATAGAATAAATGCTTTAAATTGACAGATAACAATAACAAAAAATTCTGCAGCCAAAAAGACCTCTGCATGACGTCACAGGCAGTAAGTTCTATTCTGTGATGTGAAGTACAAAAAGGCTATGCTAAATTTTCAGCATGAGGAAGAATTTTTTAAGGAGTTAATATTCCTGTAATATCCTTGCATATACAAGTGAGCAACTCCTATCTTACATTAAAATATAGTACACATTCAAAGGTCTAAATAAATGTAGTTAACTTACACTATACATGGTTGTTTTGATGATATAAAGTTGAGAATTCAGGTCGGAGGAAAGGAAAGATGTTTTTATATTTACTTAGACCTCAGAATGAAATATATTTGACATGGTTACTTGAAAATATTCTGCAACCTATTGTTGACTATGCAGTTCCTCTGGTAAACAGGAAACTGTGCAAAATGAAGTTATTAAAAATTTCTGGAGGATTCACATTCAGAGAAATAATTCAAATTATTACAAAGTGCCATTCTTTAACATAAATTGCCAAAACCTAGGCAATATCTTATTAGTAGAACTACAAGATACATGAAAATATAGAATAAGAAAATTGCTGTAACACATCTTGTTAAAATTATGCAATAAGTACAAGACATATTCATTAATTTCTACCATTATGATTAATTCTCTGGTATAAATTACAGTGGTATGGTTAAAAAATAAGTAGGAAAAGTTAGGATCAAGTTATGCAGGGAAATAACATTCTAAATTCACATAATTCAGAATTCTTGTTTTCAAAGATCTAGTTTCTGGTCTTAAAGACTGATGTTAAGGAAGGTTCAGTTTGAGTCAGCTTAATTGTCAAAAGCACAACTAACTGACCCAAAGTGAAATATAGGCCTTGAACTATTTTCATCAGAAATGATTTATCCCTCAACCCAGTTTCCTTGTGAAAGCATCACAAATTACTTTGATCTATGCTACCCTTCATTGCTCTTTCCCAGGGCCCAGCAAGTGTAGCAAAAATGGGTAGTAGTCTATTTTTGTGTGTGGTTGGGGAAGTAGGTAAAATAAAGGAATAGAAAATGCAGTGTATTATTTCTTTTGGAAAGCAGTAATATTGTGTGTGTTGCTTATAAAGGTTCTTGTAATGAAGTATTAAGACAGACACTATGCCATCACTTCTTCACTGGGAAAGATCACTACATGTGGTCATCCTCAAACACAGCTCTCCGGTAATTTCATTTCAGCACCATGGACAGACACCCATACTGGGACAGGTGCCCAATGGAGGAACAATTTTTAGGAAACTAGTAGACTTTTTTTGCCAATCAGCAAGTTATGTATTATATTGAACAGGAAATGCTCAAACATAATAGAATTTATCAAGTATTTCAGTGAATTTTAGGTCACAGCATCAAGTATTGGTCATTTAGGAGTTCAGAAGGCAATGCTGAAAAATCAAGCTAGTCACATAAGGTGTTCGATAGACAAAACACTGCTATCATCTCTAGACGCCTGATCACAACTTTCTGCTCCACTCGTAGTGCATGTCAGAGGAATAATCATAAGTGTCCAAGAGAACAAGAAACTCAGAGTGAACACGCTCAGGTAGGCCCAGAGGACTTTCCAAACACCCTGAACCACCCCTGTGAAGAGTTACATTTTTCCTTGCCTCTCTTACACAAACAACCACAAACACTTTCTTGTTCCTCTGATCAACCAAGTTAATGATGTCACCGTCAGAAGGTTCCTGTGTCAGGGACAGGTGCCACACCACACACACACCCTATGTCCCCGACTCTTCTCCATCTGTGGTGCTCAGGGGGCAGCCCACTGTGTATTCCTGGCAAGCCTTGCTCACATGCCATTCCTGAGAACACGGAGCCGAGTCAGAGCCAACTGCACAGCTACTACAAACAGTGGACCACTGCCTGGCTCACCCCAGAAGACCAGGAACGTTCCTGATCTCCCAAGCATTCCCGGAAGAAGGAAAACACCAGCCCATCAGCAATGCGCCAGGCACTCCCCGACTGGAGCGGCGAGTCGAGCTCTTACAACCACGAAAGCCACCACGAAAGCTGCAACACCAGAGGCAAAAATACCAGCACCACCCCGCTCCAAGTCTTAAACCCTGGAAGACTCCCCCGTGGAGCCAACACACACAGAGAGACGCGCGGGGGAGGGGGCCCCCCCGCTGCACCTACCTTGCAGTCCTCGGGACAGGACTTGACCGAGTACTCCTGCGACTGTAAGTACTTGTGGAGCACGCTCTCAAACTCCTCGTACTTCTCCTGCGCGTGGTGGTCGTAGTCCTGGTACGCCTCGACGCACTGCCTGCAGGTGGTCATCTCCCCGCCTTCCGTGAGCACCTCGTCCAGGCTGCAGTTCAAAGTGTTGGGGCTGGACAGCCCCGAGAACAACTCCCAGAGTGTGTAGGAATTACAAAACGAAAGGTAAAAATCCGACAAGTTCCAGAGCGGAGCTGCGCGCTGCTCCTCCCCCGCGGCCGCCACCCCCCGACTCCAGTTCCTGGCGCACACGGCGTCCGCGCTCTCCACCGTGAAGCACTGGCCCGTGGAGGCGCCCTGGGGGTAACAAGTCTCCAGGCGCCACACTGGCTTGGCAGAGTTTCCTAGAAAAAGCGCTTTGCTCCGCTTGCTTTTGCCTCGGGCGCCCTTGCCGCCGCCGTCTCCCGGGGACGGGGGCAGGGTGGGGGACGAGGAGGCGGAGAGGAGTCTGTGTGCCTGGGCGGCAGGCGAGGGCTCTCCCATGCTGGCCAGCAGCGCGGGCCAGGAGGGCTCCTGCTGCCGCTGCCGCTGCTGCCGCTGCCGCTGGCGCTGCTGCTGCTGCTGCTGCTGGTGCTGCTGCTCCTTGTCCCGGGTCCGGGTCAGTTTGGCCTCGGCGCAGAACCACAAGTGATCAGAGAGCAGGACTGTGAAAAACAAGAGAGATGCCAGAGACAGTCGCCATTTCTGAGCCCTCTCGGAATCGATGAACGGTTTCTCGTTCTCCCGGGGTGCTGCCAACCAGATTTTTAAGCCGTCGTCATACTGCCGACACATCCAGGCACCCCTGGTCATATTTTGGGAGCGCACAGCCCTGGCCGACTCCACCGTGAGGGCTCCGCTGCCGGTGTCACCACAATATGCATTGACTTAAAGGGTTTAATTTCCTTATCCCCTCCTCCCGTTTCTTCTCTCTCTCTCCCTGTCTCTCCTCTCTCTCTCTCCCCTTCTCCTTCTCACTCTCTCTCTCTCTCTCCCTCTCTCTCTCTCTCCTCTTTGCCTACATAAATATTACCAGGCGTTAGAGGAAAATGACTCGCTCCCGACCTAATCATCAGCCGACCCCATCTCTGTAGAGTGGGAAACAATAATGCAGAGAGAGAGAGAGAGAGGAGAGAGAGGGAGAGAGAGAGAGCGCGCGCGAGCGAGCACAGAGGGAGAGGGAGGCCGAGGAGGCCGGCGCCGGGCTGGCCGCGCCGGGGCCGAGCGGAGGCGATGGTGGAGCGAGCGAGTGGTTGGTGCTGCTGCTCTCACCCCGGCATCTTCAGCGCGCGGGTCCCCATGGCCCCGCCGAGGACAGCCCGCTCTCCCCCGCCGGGGGCATGCCGCGTCTCCGCTGCCCACTGACGGCGACCGGAGCACCTCCCCTCCTCCCCTCCTCCTCCTCTTCCTCCTCCTTCCTCTCCGTCTCCCTGGCCTCCTCCTCCTCCCGCTCCTACTCCGCGGCGCTGCCTCTGCCGGCGTCCGGAGCTCGGGCAGCCGCCGCCGCGGGCCGCGCGCGCCCTCCGCCCCACCCCGCGCCCCGCGCGCCAGCCGCAGGTCTGCCCGGGGGCGCCGGGGCCCCGGCCGCTGACGCCGCCTCCCGCGGAGCGCGGGGCCGAGTCGCCTGGGCTGGGCCTCCCGAGACCACAGTCATCTTCAGTCCCCGGGCTAAGTTGCCGCCATCTTCGTCCTGGAGAGACACTTTTTGGGGGGAGAGCGCTGGCTTTTGCGTCATCTCCTCCCGCGCGGAGCTCGCTCCATCCTGGTGCAGTGGCTGGCGGCTCGGCCACGGGAGGAGGGCGAGAACGCGCGGGCCGGCCGCCCAGGTGCCCCGCCCGGCCGTCTGGGCTCCGCGCCGGCTCTTCCCTCCCTGT
Organism: Lepus europaeus; assembly: GCF_033115175.1. Lineage (NCBI taxonomy): Eukaryota > Metazoa > Chordata > Mammalia > Lagomorpha > Leporidae > Lepus > Lepus europaeus. The sequence goes on along the minus strand of NC_084832.1, from coordinate 4,764,673 downwards.
CCCCCTCCCCACTTTTTTCCTTTTTTCCTCCTTTTGTCCCCGTAAAAGTCAGAATGCGGACGTCAGGATGCCGGTTGCTGCAGCATCTCACTTCCCCTGGGTGGCTGGGAGAAGCCCGCGTTGCGGGCGGAAGGTTAGAGGTCCCATGGGTGGCAGGGGTCTGGGGACAACCCTCTCTGTCCTTAGGGGGACCACCCTAAGGAGGGGTTGGGTGGTCTCTCCAATGAAGGCTGGCAAGACACAGAAGCCATGGCCTCTAGCGCTCGCGAGTACGCCTGTGGATCCCTGAACCACGAGGTGTCCACGGTGTCCAGCGCACCGATGTTGTCGACCGATCTTATGGAGTGCACAGGACGGGTTGTGAGTGCAGTGTCCACAGAGGTGGCCACGTGGTGGTGTACATGTCTGTCTGAATGCGTTCCATCTTTGCAGCCACACGTTAGTCCCTGCTTTCGCACTGGGAAGGAAAGGGTTAAAAGTGGCCTCATCCAGTCTTCAGATAAAGCCTTGTCACCTGCGCTGCCTGGGGTCGCCTGCTGCCCTCCCTGTCCACCGCCAGCCCCCCAGGAGCTGCCTCACTGCCGCCAGGTCATCCGCAGCCACGGTGAGCTGGGGCGCCAGGGAGGCGTCGCTGCCGCAGCCCGGGTCTCTGGTGCCCCTTAGCGTTAGGGAAGCGACACACACGGTGACATATGCCAGGGTCCCCATGACTGGGGCTCCAATGGTCTGGGGCACACCCCAGCATCCTTGGATGCGAGTGCCCCTTCAGCCACATCCCTGCCGTGCGTGTGAGCGCCAGCTCGCCAGTGGCACAGCTAGGGCGGCTCCCTGGTGGGGTACCCCGATCTGCTTGATCTGTGGCCGCACTGAACATACTGGCTCCCCTTGCATCCCCCAGCTCCTAAGGCCCCCATGGCTCTGCTGGAGCACCTCCCTTGGACCTTAGGAGGTGACTTAGAGCTGAGTAAAAACCGAAGGGTTGGGTCATCCGAATGCGAGTTCCTTTTAGGGTGCAGCAGGAGTTGGGGAATGTGAGCGAAGTAGACATTTTTAAAATGGAAAGTCGCAAAACTGAAAGCACAGCATGCCACGGCCCGGTCCAGTGCGCAGCATAAGAAGGTTTACCAGGGTTTATCCAGGTAAGCTCAGTTCACTAAAACCGATCGTCACCAGCACACAAAAGCTGGGTCCGGTTTCCTGGCTGGTTTACATATAATTGTCACATGACATTTTAAAACATAATTTATCATTTTAGTATTTGCGATTAATTTCTAACTAATGTCCAACTTGTTCTCTGTAATTCAGACAAAATATTCTTTAGTAACCACACTGTGAATCAGGCAACCATCTGTGATTTGTGAGCCATCAACTACAGTATCTCAAACCAAATACATATAGTATTTATCCATGCATTGAATGCACACAGACAACTCTTGTTATTTACAAGTGCTATGTGAATGCTGTAAAAATATTCTAAAAAACAATTTAAAAAGTCAATGATTCCCAACACCTAGGTGGGATTACTTCCATTTTGCAGTATCTCCCTAACATACTTATTTTGTGAATCTCCTGTTTTGTGCTCTTTCTTAATCCAGGTATTTTGAAAGATTGAAATAGGAAATATATATCCACATTATTAGGTAATACATTTCCCTTCAAATTCCCATTGTTAGTGTAAATCAGATATCTTCATGTTATTGCTATCTTGGATTTTTAGTCTCTCACTTTGAATGCATCGGAATAAATCAGAAACGAGTGAAAGAACTAGCAGAGACATACAACATAGAAAATTAAAGGCCCACAATTTCCAAACAAGGGAAAGAAGCAAAGCAGAGATCTGTTACTTTTATCTTATTATTTCATAGATAGTCAAAATTAGCCTCCTGAAATATATCCATAACATTCTGGGAAAGTCTTATGTAATATTTTAAACACTAGCTTTTAATCTGATTGTTGTTTTATATGAGAGTCTAGAGTTAATTCTTTGTAGCCTGAGCCTTGCCTTCCTCTAACTTTTCTCATGAATTCGACATTCTGAAACAATGAATTCTGACCATTTATGGGTATGGAAAACCGAATGAAAACTTCCGACAACTCCACTTTGCAGGATTCATGGTGGTACCAAGTGATATGTGAAAGACTGGAATGAAAAACCATGGATGCTAACCTCTAGAAGCTTAGTCAAGGATGGAAGAAATCCAGATGGCCAACCTTCACCATACAATGGGGAATTCTGAGCATCAGTGATCATTGAGACTTGAGAAAAGTGACTTCTAGTAAGATTTTGAGAAGGACCAGGAATGGGGAGGCATTGAGGGCATTGCTGGGACTCAGGAAATAGGCTCTCGTGAAATGGCAAGGGGCATTTTCAAAGAACAAGAATGTTGCAGGACTCGAGCTTGAAGGAGCTCATGGTGCCCAGGGATCAGTGGGTCTTGGAGAGTGTCATTTACATGGACAGAGGCTAAAGAAGAGAACAAAGAAAAGGACTTGGGCACGGTCATGAATCAGATTCCATACTGAGCAAAGGAAGCTGAAATTTCTTCTGAAATCGACTGGGACTCTTTAAGGAAATTTAGATCTTGATTTAGACACTTACTTTCATTAACATCGCTGCTCAATAAAAACAAAATGAGAAATACGTTCAGAGAAGGTGCTAACTAGATTAGTAAATGTTGATTCTTGTTAGTTTATCAGCACAGTGGGCAAGAAGAGTGAATAGCTTGGCTCCATAAAGGTTGCATTTCCCAGGAAATGCAGTAGAGTCTAGAAACTCCTACGTAGGTTTTACCTAAGACTATGACTAATAGCACAAAGAAGCCTAACAGCACCAGCACATTTTAGAGGGCTGCTGAAGAGTAGACAGGCACAAGTAAATTCTATTGCTGAATCTGGCAACAGATGTACTTTGCACAAGGAAACACTGCAGAAATCATCTACATGTATATGCAGTTCAAGGTGTCATTTCTGTGGGTATCCTTCAAAGCTTCCAAGTTCCTATTGGATTATGCTTATTTTCAAGGGAATCTGTAGATTTATTCCTATTTAAATGGCTAAATGTGTTAGGAGATAAATTTCTTAGTCTGTCTTTATGTCATAAAAACTATAAAATTTGTCTTCTAAAAAATCTGCCTTTATCCCTCAGAGTTAATGTCTGCCAATAATTTTTCTATAGCAGAGTGGTCAAGAAGAAATATATTCTTCTCCAGTGCCATCCATTACTTATATATTTTTACTTCATAAATCAAATAACCACCATGAGACATTTTCTTTGTATCATCTGGATGCATGAAAATAGGAGCACCCTCTTGGTTCTTATACCCTGTTCGTGCACCACATATAAGTTAAAATAGATTACACCCTTACATATTGATCTGGAAAAGGAATTTTGTACTTTCAGAATTCACATATAATGTGCAAACTCCTGACAATGTATTTACATTTTTAAAAACAAAATAGGCCGGCACCATGGCTCAATAGGCTAATCCTCTGCCTTGTGGCGCCGGCACACGGGGTTCTAGTCCCGGTTGGGGCACCAGATTCTGTCCCGGTTGCCCCTCTTCCAGGCCAGCTCTCTGCTGTGGCCCAGGAGTGCAGTGGAGGATGGCCCAAGTGCTTGGGCCCTGCACTCACATGGGAGACCAGGAGAAGCACTTGGCTCCTGCCTTCAGATCAGCGCGGTGCGCCAGCTGCAGCGCGCCAGCCACGGCGGCCACTGGAGGGTGAACCAATGGCAAAGGAAGACCTTTCTCTCCGTCTCTCTCTCTCTCACTGTCCACTCTGCCTGTCAAAAAAATAATAATAATCATATAGAGCACATAGGGGCCAGGATTGTGCCACAGCTAGTTAAGCTACTGGTATCACATATCAGAGTGCTGAGTCCAGGCTGCTCCACTTCCCATCCAGCTCTTTGCTAATGTGCCTGGAAAGACAGGAGATGGCCCCAGTGCCTAGGCTCCTGGAACCCACAAAGGAAATCCAGATGGATCTCCAGGTTCCTGGCTTCTGCCTAGCCCATTCCTGGTTGTTGTGACCATTTGGGGAGTGAACCAGCAGATAGAAGATTCATTCATATTCTCTCTCTCTCACTCTCACTCTGCCTTTTAGTTAAATAAATATTTTTAAAAAATAGTCTAAGCTCATTTTATAAATAAAGATTAAACATGCAGCTTTTAATCCCACCATAGTTTGCTAATGTAAACCCTCTCTATAAGACAAAAGCATATTCTAGCATCATCCAATACCTGAAGTCTTTGGTTGGTAAGTTAAGATAGTGAATGTACCCAGGGTTTCCCTGTAGGCTTGCTTGAACCTTCACTTAACTGGATTATTTGGAAGAAGTAGAATTCTTTGTAAACTTTTACTGTGCTCCAGATCTATGATTTTCAAACTTTAGTGAACAGAAAATCAAGTGGGGATCTTGTAAACTTGGGCACTTCTGTGGAGACCTGCTTCAGTAGAAGTTGGACAAAGAAGGGAGGGGTAGCTGAGGAAACTATTTATAACAAGTCTCCCTTGGTAACTGTAGAACCAGTGAGCACATCTATCCACAGCAATGGCCCTGCCAGATGTAGAAGTTGGGGTTAGTCAAGTGAGCATGCATGCTCCAAATTCTAAACCAACATCAACACTGATCATTAGGAAAATGAACCGATTGAGAAATCGCATGGCATATTACACGATTAAATTCTCAAAGTCACTAACACACTGTTGCTAGGAACGCAAACTGGTTAAGCCACTATGGAAGTCAGTCTGGAGATTCCTCAGAAACCTGACTATAACCCTACCATACAACCCAGCCATACCACTCCTTGGAATTTACCCAAAGGAAATTGGCAAACAAAAAAGCTGTCTGCACAATAATGTTTATTGCAGCTCAATTCACAATAGCTAAGAGCTGGAACCAACCCAAATGCCCATCAACAGTAGACTGGATAAAGAAATCATGGGACATGTACTCTATAGAATACTATACAGCAGTCAAAAACAATGAAATCCGGTCATTTGCAACAAGATGGAGGAATCTGGAAAACATTATGCTGAGTGAATTAAGCCAGTCCCAAAGAGGCAAATATCATTGTTTTCCCTGATCGGTGACAACTAACTGAGCACCAAAGAGGAAACCTGTTGAAGTGAAATGGACACTATGAGAAAGTGACCTGATCAGCTCTTGTCCTGACTGTTGATGTACAATGTAATACTTTATCCTTTTTAGTATTTTTTTGTTCTAGTACTAGTGGTTGAACTCTGTAATTAACACACAGTTATTCTTAGGTGTTTAAATTTAACTGAAAAGTGACCCCTGTTAAATATAAGAGTGGGAAAAAGAGAAGGAGGAGATGTACAATTTGGGACATGCTCAATCGGACTTGCCCCAAATGGTGGAGTTAGAAAAGTGCCAGGGAATTCCAATATAATCCCATCAAAGTGGCATGTACCAATGCCATCTCACTAGTCCAAGTGATCAATTTCAGCTCACAATTGATGGCTCTGATAGGTCTAAGAGTCAAAGGGATCACACAAACAAGACAAGTGTCTGCTAATACTAACTGATAGAATCAAAAAGGGAGAGAAGGATCCAACATGGGAAGGGGGAGACACAGCAGACTCATAGAATGGCAGATGTCCTAAATAGCACTCTGGCCTCAGAATCAGCCCTTAAGGCATTCGGATATGGCTGAAGAGCCCATGAGAGTATTAAAGGCATTGAAAGCCAATACACTCTGGAAAAAAAAAAAAAGAAGACCTAAATGAATGATCTCTACAAGTGAGATCCCAATTGAAAGAATGGGGCCATCAAAGAAGGAGGTACCTTTCTCTGAAGGGAGGAGAGAACTTCCACTTTGGCTATGACCCTGTCTGAATAAGATCGAAGTTGCCGAACTCAAAAGGCTTCCATAGCCTTGGCAACTCATGAGTAGAGCCTAGGGAGATTACTGACGCCATAAACAAGAGTGTCAAATTGTTAAGTCAACAACAGGAGTCACTGTGTACTTCCTTCTCATGTGGGATCTGTCCTTAATGTGTCATCCAATGTGAAGTAATGCTGTAACTAGTACTGAAACAGTATTTTACACTTTGTGTTTCTGTGTGGGTGCAAACTGATGAAATCTTTACTTAATATATACTGAATCAATATGTATATAAAGAGAATTGAAAATGAATCTTGATGTGAATGGAATGGTAGTGGGAGATGGGAGGGGTCCGAGTGGGAGGGAAATTATGGGGGAGGGGAGCCATTATAATCCATAAATATAAATTTCCAAAGTACAGTTTACTAAATAATAAAAATAAAAAAAACCAACAAAAAATTCTCAAAGTCATAGATCCATTGTCAAAAATTGATAGCTGTACTAAATGGAAAATAAACTCCTACCTATTTAAGAATTTTATATGCATCTTGCAGATTTATCCCCCGATACTGATCCACATGTCCTCCATAAGCTTACAGATATGAAAGGGTAGAGTCCTAAAATACTGTGAATGGATATTTATCCATTTATAATGAAACAATTTCTTATATAGCCACTGTGTGTTGGATATGACTTCATTTCCTTGAGTCAAAGGTAAACAATGTGAATATGTTTGCCATCTAGAAATATAGGTAGATTTTTACAAACTCTTATGTATTTGGGAGAGAGAAACAGGAAGAGTGAAAGAGACAGAGGGAAGGGGAGAGGAAAGGGAGAGATAACTTCCATTTTCTGATTCACTCCCAAAATTCCTAAAATGGTTGGAGCTGGCCCAGGTGGCCAAACCTGTAGCTAAAAAAATCAGTCCAGGTCTCCCATTCACCTGACAGGGACCTGATTCCTTGAGCCATCACCTGCTACCTCCTAGAGAATGCAATTTTAGAAAGCTAGAGTCAAGAGACAGAGCCAGATCCAGGCATAGAACCTAGGTACTCCAGTGTGGGAGACAGACATCCTAACTGGCATTTAACTATTCAATGCCCACTGCAGTAAATAATTATATACTTATTTTTTTTTTAAAGACTTGAAATGTTTAAGATTATGTAAGTTCATCATCATTGAAGAAGCATGTCAGCAATCAATTCTTCTTCACATATTTCCATTCATTCAAATCTCAGTTCACACATTAATTTTCCCTGGCCCTTTCCTCAACTATTTCAGACAATTGGTCATTCATAAATTCATTTGAGCAATGTATACTGAGTAGCTACCAAATTTTTTCTAGGAATGGAAATGTGAGCATGCTTGAAACATATTTGAATGTGTCTGTAGTTTTACCAACAACTATTTTCTTTTTGTTGTTCCTGCAAGAATGTATGCATCACTAATCCTTAACGATTTCAAGGTGAATTTCTTCTTGCTTCTCTGATGACAGGTCTACACATCTCCTGGAGATAAGTTTCTTGGCTCACACACTCAACATTTTGCCTGCTCCTTTGCAGAGTTCATGGGCTTCTTAAAAGTCCACTGTGGGTCATTCACATCACAACAATACCTGCGGAAGACTCTTTCATTTTGGCAGGTGCCTAGGAGTATTGCCTGTGTTTGTTAATGTATCTGCCTTCTTCCCTTTTTGACTTTATTGTATGTTCCTCTTGGGCAATACTGTCTTTTGGTATTTATAGTGGTCAAAATAGTGGAAGCGACTATGTGCACAGACATAGCTTAAAAGAACCTGACACATCTCCTCTAACACATGCTCCATGAAAGATACCTACACTGCCTGTATAGTGCAACCATACTAGAGAAGCTACTTACATACAGCATCAGCTACAATTCTTCTTTGGAAACAGGAAAAAAGATTCCAAATAGACTTAAAGGATGGATTTATAGGCTCATGTAGCAGAAGTGGCCAGAGGGAAGCTCTCTTTCACATGTAGCTAGATTTGGGGGTCAACAAATGTCTTCCTGAACAACGCTCAGCTCTCACTTCTAACTTGTTGGGTTTTTTCATGTACAAGTGCAGAGATCCCTTGGCCGGACTGTGGTAGCAGCTATCCTTCCTCGGGACTCAGCATTCCAGACCATTAGCAATGACAGGATCCTCTTCCAGAATGTCCAGATGTCCAGTCTCATTGTGACCAGAAAGACTTCAGTCATGTGCTCACTCCTGAATCAACCACTATGGCTTAGTGGATTAATCCCCACTCCAGCCATATGCACTGAGTGCAAGAGTGGTCAGCCTGTAGCTGTAACTATGCGACTCTTACCAAGATTGGAGAGATGGATTCAAGCCACTCAAGGAATAGCAAATGGCCACAAATCCTCCTTCCCTTCACATCCTGCTAAATACAAGATGCACCCACAAAATAAATAAATAAATAAATAAATAAATAGGCCGGCGCCGCAGCTCAATAGGTTAATCCTCCACCTTGCGGCGCCGGCACACCTGGTTCTAGTCCCAGTCGGGGCACTGATCCTGTCCTGGTTGCCCCTCTTCCAGGCCAGCTCTCTGCTGTGGCCAGGGAGTGCAGTGGAGGATGGCCCAAGTGCTTGGGCCCTGCACCCCGTGGGAGACCAGGAAAAGCACCTGGCTCCTGCCATCAGATCAGCGCGGTGCACCAGCAGCAGCGCGCCTACCGCGGCGGCCATTGGAGGGTGAACCAACGGCAAAAAAAAGGAAGACCTTTCTCGCTGTCTCTCTCTCTCTCACTGTCCACTCTGCCTGTCAAAAAAAAAAAAATGCACCCACAAGCTGCTATCTTCTTCTGAGCATAAGACAACTTTTTCTTTTAAAAAAATATTTTATTTATTTGACAGGTAGAGCCATAGTGAGAGACAGACAGACAGAAAAGTCCTCCCTCTGCTGGTTCACTCCCTAAATGGCCACAACGGCCGGCGCTGCGCTGATCCGAAGCCAGGAGCCAGGTGCCTCTTCCTGGTCTCCCATGCGGGTGCAGGGGCCCAAGCATCTAGGCCATCCTCCACAGCAGAGACTGGAAGGTTAGGGCCACAGCAGAGACTGGAAGAGGAGCAACTGGGACCTGAACCGGCACCTACATGGGATGCCGGCGCCATAGACGGAGGATTAACCTAGTGCGCCATGGTGCCGGCCCCAAGACAACCTTTTTCAATTAGGTCTATTTTATTGATAAGTCACAGAAAATCTACTTAAAATGAATTTGAGAAAAAAGTAATCTATTGGCTTTTACTACCCAAATGTCCAAGGACAGTGCTGGCTTCATGCATGTTTACAGGCAGCTTACTCCGCATTGGGAGGACTTGGCCTCCCTAGTTCTCCAAGTTCTGCCTTCTACCCTGCGAGTTTCATTCTCAAGACTCAATCTGTAAACTTTGCAGGTACCCAGGGTTAAGATTCCTTAGTCATTGCTCAACCCGATTTGGTGCTGGGGACCTTACTCTAGGTCCTTGAGCAAATCTCTAGGGCCAAGCCATGGTACATAATACGTTTAGTCTGGAGCATGTGTTATTTTCAGAAAACTGGGAGTGAAGTCAGTTTTGCAGAAGCCACATGGGCCTAGGAGAGATCCCCAAAATAAAGTCCAGATAGTGTGACCACAAGAATAAAATAGATACTGACAAGATAAAGAAGAGTAATTATGGAAATAATATAACCTACTTTTCCATCTTGGAATCCTAGCATCTGATCCCAAGCCCAGGACCTCTGAGTTTCCTGGGTACAGATATGGCATCTCAAGGTGTGGCAAAGTAGATAAATGAAGTACCTGGCCACTGCCAAATTTCTCCACTACAGCCCTGTGGAGTGAAAACCATCACTTATTCACAGAGGAGAGACTTCCCATGCTATTGTTGGAAGACAGGCCCGTTTCAGTAAGGAAACCTGAATAAAATATACCTAAGTGACAGCTGTGATAGCCTGGAGTAAGCTCAACACTCCGTGATTCGTTTTAAGAAGTTGTCAAGTCAAAAGTCACACTGGGAGGCCCAGAGCTAAGCTGACGAGGATACCTGTGATAATGAGGACAGGGCAGGTGGTGCAGGTGCACTGAGGTGCAGAAGCTGTGATAAATATATTGAGCTTTCATTTGGGACCCTCAACTATTTGCAAACTAAAAGGAAGAAGGAAAATAGAAAAAAGGTTAGAATTTGTGAGTCTGAAGCCAAAGTTGAGGCAGTTGATTCTCTGATTATATTGAAGTGTCCTGTAACTACCCTAAATGAATCCTTGGTACAAAAGTAAACTTTAGGCCTGCGCAGCGGCTCAATAGGCTAATCCTCCGCCTATGGTGCCGGTGCACCAGATTCTGTCCCGGTTGCTCCTCTTTCTGTCCAGCTCTCTGCTGTGGCCCGGGAGTGCAGTGGAGGATGGCCCAAGTCCTTGGGCCCTGCACCCCATGGGAGACCAGGAGAAGCACCTGGCTCCTGGCTTCGGATCAGCGCGACACGCCAGCTGCAGCATGCCAGCCGCAGCGGCCATTGGAGGGTGAACCAATGGTAAAGGAAAACCTTTCTCTCTCTCTTTCTCACTGTCCACTCTGCCTGTCAAAAAAAAAAAAAAGTAAACTTTAAGGAATACCCTACCCCTGGACCATCAACAGATTATCAAATCACCACTGGAAGGGTACATACACATACTTAAAGTACAATAAATAATTTACCAGGGCCAGTGTTGTGGCACATGCATTAATTGCTACCTTTGAAGCCCCCATCCCATGAGCACCAGTTTGAGTCCTGGCTTCTCTACTTCCAATCTACCTCCCTGATAATGCACTTGGGAAAGCAGAGGAAGTGTCCCAAGTGTTTGAGCCCCTGTACCCACATGGGAGACCCAGATGAAGCTCCCAATTCCTCCTGGCTCAGCCCTAGCACTTGTGGACATTTGGGGAGTGAATCAGATGATGGAAGCTCTCTTTCTATCTCAGCCTTTCAAATAAATGTATCTTTAGAAAAAATGACCTAGCATTTCAGGAGAAAACTAAGAGAAACAGATCTTCAGGAGATTCAGAAATTCTAAGTTATTGGGCATAGAATTTAAAGATGTTTTTAATAAATGTTTAATAAAATAGATAACACACCAACCAACTTCACTTAGAGATGCCCGAGAAAGGCTTTCCAGAGACAGCGGAGGCTGTAATTTGAATCCCTCAGGAAAAATTACAGCAAGGAATCCCACAAGCCAAAAGCTTCCGCCGCCTATCCCATTCCTATCAGTTTATGTGTTGGGGTGAAGAAAAAGGAATGTGATCTATTCCATAAACAACAATTAAGTGGGCAGGCATTGTGGTGCAGCAGGTTAAGCTTCAAGCTTCGGACACCAGCATTCCGTATCCAAATAAGCTTTGAATTCTAGCTACTCTGATTCCAATCCAACTTCCTGCTAGTGCACACTGGGAGGCAGTAGATGATGCCTCCAACACTTGGATCACTGCCCTTCAAATGGGAGAGATTGAGTTCCAGGCTCCTGGTTTTGGCCTGGCCCAACCCTGGCTATTGCAGACATTTGGGAAGTGAACCAGTAGATGGGGTATCTCTCTCTTTCTCTGCATGTGGATATGTGTATCTGTCTGTCTCTGTATATGTCACTCTGCCATTCACATAAACATTTTTTAAAAATATATTACAAGGGAAAAGATAAAAGCAACCCCATTGACATGTTGGCAGATGAGAGAAACCTAAGAATACATGGTCACAAAGTTAATGACCTGTAGTCTAGTATTTTATATTGACCTAGAATAATTAATAAACATGGTTTTAAAATAACTACTCAAAAATGGCAAAATCCAGGATGATGGAGCTAACTCAAACCTATAATGGCATTATTATTTTGTAAACATGTTCTTGAAAAGTTGATTCCATGTTGTTCAGAATTGGTTTGACATATTTAATCCAAGTAGTCCATGAATAGATTGCTAAGAAACTTCACTTTCTGAATAACTAGGGAACTGTAATTATTAAGAATAGACCTCACAAACAAAAAGACATTGAAAATTATATCAGTGAAGCCAAAGAGGAACTGAACAAATCAGAGTGAGAACTCAGATGGTATATGAGTTTAATTTTGAACTTCTGTAAGTGTGATTTGGAATATATTGGATGTTGAGAAGAATTTTTGATGAACTTTCTATTTTAATTGGGTAAATTTATGTTCTGACTGGAACAGAATGAAACAGAAAAGCCCTAGGATCTCCCGGTATGTAAATGTAAGATAGTCAAAGACTTGTAAGTTGAATCCACTTATTTAATTTTATGATTTTTACAAAAACCACATAAAAACAGTGCAACAAGGGTGGGCATTTGCTTCGTGGTTGAGATGCCAGTTGAAATGCCACATCCCATATCAGAGTGGCTGGGTCTTTGAGTCCTGGCTCCACACCCAGTTCCAGCTTCCTGCTAATTCACACCCTGAGAGGCAGCAGTGATGGTTCAAAAAACTGGATCCCTGCCACCCAAGCGGGAGACCTGGACTGAGATCCTGGGCCCTGACTTTGGTCTAATTTGGCCTTGCTCTGACCATTGTGCATACCTGGGTAGTCAACCAGTAGATGGAATCTCTTTCTGTCTCTGCGTGTCTCTGTCTCTCCCCCTCTGTCTCTCCCCCTTTGTCATACACACACACACACTATAAAAACTCTTGCTCATAAAACAGTGAAATGGAACAATATTATTAACAAGACTTAAATATGCAAAGGTTAAAGAAGGGAAATGTACACATGAAATAAAAATAACAGGAGTTTGGCTCCCTGCAATTATGTGATAGATTGTCTTAGAAAAGTCCTCACATCGGGCCAGTGCCGCGGCTCACTAGGTTAATCCTCCGTCTTGCGGCGCCGGCACACCGGGTTCTAGTCCCGGTCGGGGCACCGGATTCTGTCCTGGTTGCCCCTCTTCCAGGCCAACTCTCTGCTGTGGCCAGGGAGTGCAGTGGAGGATGGCCCAAGTGAGAAGCACCTGGCTCCTGCCATCGGATCAGCGCAGTGCGCCCGCCGCAGCGCGCCGGCCGCGGCAGCCATTGGAGGGTGAACCAACGGCAAAAGGAAAACCTTTCTCTCTCTCTCTCTCACTGTCCACTCTGCCTGTCAAAAATAAAAAAATTTTTAAAAAAAAGTCCTCACATTGAATATATATTAAAACAGTTTTATAAGGAAAACTCAGAAAAGTGATATTGATTTTTGGTAAGATTTTCCCCCTAAGAATATTGCTAATTTAAAAACCTGCAGCATAGATACCATTTCCAACAGAAGTTACAACCACAAGGCTATGAAGTTGTGCAGAGCCTTCGGCAGAGGTATGGCATTTAACTGACACAAATCAGACACATACGACCTTCTGCAGAATTCTAGGATAACCCTGCTCCTACCGAAGTCTTCTAAGAGATTATGTGATGCTATGAATGTTTGTGTACACCTCTCAGGTGGAAACTGACAGAGTGATGGTGTCAGGAGGTGCTTAGCTCATAAGGATGGAGTCCTCGGAAAAGGGACAATGTCTTTATCAAAGAACTACAGAGCGCTCTCCTGCTCTCTCTGCCACATGAGTACAATGAGAAATCAGCTGTCTGCAACAGGAAATCAAGACCGCTCCGGGACCCAACCAGGTGGGCACACTAATCTCGACAACCAGCCTTCAGTTGCGAGAAATGAAGGTCTATTACGCATAAGCCACCCAGTCCATGACATGGCGTCAACAGCCCCAACACACAGACCATACGTTCAAATAAAGTCAAGCCCATCATGTTTGATAGCTTCCCACCTTGGAAACAAGCTATTGGTTTATGACCAACCAGGGTCCTGAACCCAGGAGCCCATAACTCCCCGTTGTTTATCTTCAGGATTTGCACCTGGGGCTGAGAGACACCTGCTTCAACCCTAGCGTCTGGATCCCAAATTGGGGTTTTAAACACCAACATCATTGCCAAATCCTGTTTTCTTCCACTTAAGCTGCCTTTCACTCTTCTGAATTAACTTCAGTCAATTACAAGAATTTAGAGATTTTTTTTCCCCATCACCCCTGGGACATGTTTTTGGTTTTAAGCAAGGCTTTCTTCAATATATGGCGAGTTTGCTTTCACTGCAGGTTTTTCAAACCAGGACTGATTTTTTTCAAACATCACAACACAGCAGTTTGTGCAAGGCTGACCTGTTTTTTGCTTTCTCTGCTATGTGGGAAAAAACGACAGCAGAATTCTGGTGAGTCTCCGTATCACTGGCTGCTAGTTCAAGCGCATTGTGAATCATTCCCACACGGAAGGATCTGATGGTGTGCAACCTGGTATAATCCCTAATGCCAGGCCCGGAAAGCTTTCCATTTATACCTGCATCTGTCACTTCTGGATGAAACCTGTCATTTCGCTGAAAATTCCGTGGCATATTGAAACGCCAACTCAAAATTCTCCACTTCTGTTTCTGGCACTGTGTTCCCTGCAAACATTTCTAGAATCTAGTGACACAAGGGTTCAGAACTGGGCTTGGTAGCCTTCCCGCTGTAGCTCCCCAGCCTAGCAGGTCTAGTAAGTTAGAGAATGGTGCTCTTCACACTGGTAAGGATGTTGGAGACATCCTTACCCACACCTAAACGACTCCAATTTCCTGATACAATTTTTAGTCTCAAGGCTCGCTAGTACCCTTGTCACACTACAGGAACCAAGAGAGCTCACCCACAACATTCGCCAACTCCAGAGAAACGAACGAGTAGAGATTTGCTTTACTTACCAGAGGGAGCAGGTCAGCCAAAAGCAGAACTCCACACCGCCTGGCCAGAGTGCACGGCTTTAAATAGTCAACAAGCACAATTGGTTTGTGGGCGTGTTCCCCGTGGTTCTACGAAGGCATCAACTCAAGGACATGCACTGCAGCTGCATTTTTTGCTTGCTTTTGCCCTCCCCACCAGATTCTACCTAAGGTGCTTATCCTGGGAGAGGAGGAGAGAGACGTGGCTATCCCAGAGGCCAACTCTAGGGCACAGAAAGCTCTAGACCTTCCCCACAACACTACTTGATTTTTCCTGTTACCATATGGTTTCTTAGTCTTTCTCTAGTGAATTCACACAGTGCTCTGAAGCCTGAATGTGCAGGTGGTACCCGATTGTTAAAATATGCAAGTCACAAAACGTTCCACTTAGGACCTCAGAGAGGTTGATTCCAAGGCAGTGTTTTCAGGGTCATCACAGATCCTGCCAGATACTGCTCAATCCCTAAGCACCTCATATCCCAAGACTCCACCAGGCATGGCACAAGTCCATTCTCTATTCAATCCTACTTGATGGTTTTATCTAAAACATTGCCGGTATTGCACTGTATTACAGAAATCCTGTTACAAAATACCTATCACTGAAGATCCAGGCTACATCAAGACTTGAGAACACTGAGCTCTAAGTACTTCTTCCATAGCTTTGGGAATCCCAGAGGTCCCCAATGTGTCCCTGAATCACACTCTTCCTTTCGTAGCTACATTTCTTGCATGACTGCATCCACTGCCATTTCTGCTCAGACTGAACAGGTGTCTGTCAATGTACCCTTCCCACAGCCACACATGGACATTGTACACTCTTGAACAGGTCCACAGGTAGCTCCCAGGAAGGAGTCAATCGCCTTCCACCATCTCCCTGTCCAGCCCCCTTTCTTCTGCTCCATCCTTACAGCCTGCACCTACCTGCTTTCTGTGTTGACAACCCCAGAAGCCAGAATGACCCAATCTCTTGGCCCCCTGCCCCCCACTCCAAGGGGGCAGAACCACCTTAGTGATATCTTTCTGGAATGCTCAGAAGAAGCCATTATGGGGCCGGTGCTGTAGCACAGTGGGTTAAGCCACAGTCTATAGCACTGGCATCCCACATGGGCACTTGTTCAAGTCCTGGCTGCTCCACTTCTGATCCATCTCCCTGCTAAAGTGTCTGGGAAAGTAACACAAGATGGCCCAAGTCCCTGTGCCCCTTTACCCATGTAGGAGACCCAGAAGAATTTCCTGGCTTCTGGCTTCTACCTGGCCAAGCCCTAGTTTTTGCAGTCATTTGGGGAGTGAACCAGTGGATGGAAGATACCTCTCTCTCTCTTTGTAACTCTGCTTATCAAATAAAGACATGAAGAGAAAAAGAAACCATCACTGATTGACTTTTTAAAAAGATTTTTAAAACTTATTTTATTTTTAAGGAATCGATTAATGCATTAGATTCTCAGGGTCACAGCAAATGGAGGATAATTACTACAACACAATTCTCATGTTAATGTGATACTGGTACAAAGAGAAAAGGTTCCGTGTAGTTTGTGGATACAGTTCTAAGAATATAATGATACTCTGAGTACCACCTGTTCAAGAAGTTCCGCTGGCCATTTCAGATTAACTTCGGTGTGTGTGCTCTGGCCAAGAAAGCCACCGCGCTCCTTTGTCTTCCCTACTTTTCCCAATCCGATTGTTACGAAGCTGACCGCACCACTGACTGTCAGGTGCTCCAGCCAGCTACCCTTCGCTGTCCTGTTCTTGCCACAGTCCCCTTCTCAGCCCTGTCCATGAGCTCAGAAGTTGACTCTACTGGAGACCTTACACCCTCCCCCTCCTGCAATGCGTTTCCTCTGCTGTATGAAATTTAGAGAGGAAGGGCCGGCGCCGTGGCTTAACAGGCTAATCCTCCGCCTTGCAGCACCGGCACACCGGGTTCTAGTCCCAGACGGGGCACCGGATTCTATCCCGGTTGCCCCTCTTCCAGGCCAGCTCTCTGCTATGGCCCGGGAAGGCAGTGGAGGATGGCCCAAGTGCTTGGGCCCTGCACCCGCATGGGAGACCAGGAGAAGCACCTGGCTCCTGGCTTCGGATCATCGAGATGCACCGGCCACAGCGGCCATTGGAGGGTGAACCAATGGCAAAAAAGGAAGACCTTTCTCTCTGTCTCTCTCTCTCACTATCCACTCTACCTGTCAAAAAAAATAAAATAAAATACTAAAAAAAGAAAGAAAGAAATTTCGAGAGGAAGGAGAATGGTGTTGGTTTGCTCTATTTCAGATTCATTCTTTCCAGATTTGGTTTTGGGAGCAGATGTTTGGCACAGCAGTTAAGGGGCCACTGGGGACACCCACATCCCACATCTGAGTGCCTGGGTTCAAGTCCCAGCTCTTCTTGTGATTCCTAGGCAGTAGCAGTGATGACTCAAGAACTTCAGTCACTGTCACCCAAGTGAGACACTTGGACTGAGTTCCTGGCTCCTGGCTTCAGCCTGGCCCAGCTCTAGGTGCTGCAGGCATTTGGGGAGAGAAGCAGTAGTTGGAAGATCTTTGTCTTTCTATGCATTTCTTATTACCTCTGTCTCTCTGCCTTTCAAAAATATAAAAGTTGGAAAAATATTTTGATTTCATATTCCCTTTCCTGCAGTGTTTAACCATTTTATTCCCCTGATTCACTCCTTTTTTTTTTTTTAACACAACCAGGATTTTATTAAGCAAAACATTGAGGTATGTAAATAGAAAATTGGAAGTTATAATTAAGGACTAAATGAGTTGCAAGAAATGGTAATAGTATGTTCAGTGTCTTGTTTAAAAGTTTTTATTTTAGGTAAATGAATTTCATATATTTCATATATACGTTTAGGAACATAGTCCTACTTCCCACCCTACCATCCCTCCCCCCCCACACACACACACTCCCACCCTTCCTCCTCCTTCCTCTCCTATTCCCTCTCTTAACTTTTACAATGATCTACTTTCAGTTTACTTTCTACTTATAAGATTAACCCTCAATAAGAGTTCAGCAAATGGAAGAAAAAAACACATCTCAAAATTCACTCTGAATAGTACTGCACACAGCAGCCATTCTATATTTAATTTCTTTTATCACAAGGACCACATGCAACCTTGGATAAACAGTAAAAATCCCAGCCACAGATACCCTCTTTCCTGCATTTCAACCATTCTGTTTTCTTTTCTTTTCTTTCTTTCTTTTTTTTTTTTTTTTTTGAAGTCAGAGTGGACAGTGAGAGAGAGAGACAGAGAGAAAGGTCTCCCTTTTTGCCATTGGTTCACACTCCAATGGCCGCCGCGGCCAGCATTCTGTGGCTGGTGTATCGCGCTGATCCGAAGCCAAGAGCCAGGTGCTTCTCCTGGTCTCCCATGCGGGTACAGGGCCCAAAGACTTAGGCCATCCTCCACTGCACTCCCGGGCCACAGCAGAGAGATGGACTGGAAGAGGAGCAACTGGGACACGATCCGGCGCCCCGACCGGGACTAGAACCCAGTGTGCCGGCACTGCAGGCGGAGGATTAGCCTATTCAGCCGTGGCACCGGCCCAGATTTACTTCTAAGGGTACAGCTTAAAAACTTGTCATGGGACTCCAATCCCATTAAAATTGGTAGTAAAAATGCCATCTTAATTGTTAAAGTGATCATATTAATTGTTAAAGTATATATATATATATATATATATATATATATATATATGTAGGATTAAGTGTAAAAGAGACTATATAAATCAAAAAGTGCCTGGTAATAGTAATAATAGACAGAATTAAAAAGGAGAGAATGTCCAACATGGGAAGTAGTAAACACAACAGAACCCTAGAATGACATCTGCTGTAAATGACACTCTGACCTCAGAATCAGCCCTTAAGTCTTCCTGGTTGGGCTGAAAGGCCTGTGAGAGCATTTTAGTCAGGGAAAGCCAAGACTCTGTGGCAAAAAACATCCTACACAATGGATCTCTGTGAGACCCCAGTGGAAAGAAGGGGCCATCAGAGAAGGATATACTTTTCTCTGAAGGGAGGAGAGAACTTCCAATTTTGCTTGTAGCTGTCTCCAAATGCCAATGGAGTCTGTGGTCACAAGAGGCTTCCATATCCTGGGCAGCTCATGACAAGAGCCTTGGGTAATCACTGACATCATAAATAGAGTGTTAATTGTTAAATGAACAACAGGAGTCACTGTGCACTTACTCCCCATGTAGGACCTCTATCCTTAATGAATTGTACTATCAGAATTAACTGCAAAACTTGTTCTCAAACTGTACTTTATATGTTGTGTGTTTATGTGGAAGCAAACTGTTAAAATCTGTACTTAGGCTGGTGCTGCAGCTCACTTGGCTAATCCTCTGCCTGCGGCGCTGGCACCCCAGGTTCTAGTACCGGTCGGGACGCCGGATTCTGTACCGGTTGCTCCTCTTCCAGTCCAGCTCCCTGCTGTGGCCCAGGAAGGCAGTGGAGGATGGCCCAAGAGCTTGGGGCCTGCACCCGTATGGGAGACCAGGAGGAAGCACCTGGCTCCTAGCTTCGGATCCACGCAGCGCGCCGGCAGTAGCAACCATTTGAGGGATGAACCAATGGAAGGAAGACCTTTCTCTCTCTCTCTTTCTCACTATCTAACTCTGCCTGTCCAAAAAAAAAAAATCTGTACTTAGCATAGAGTTGGTCCTCTGTATATAAAGTTAAACTAAAAATGAACCATAATGAAGAAGAGGATGGGAGAGGGAGTAGGAGACGGGATGGGAGTTGGGGTGGGAGGGTGAGTACAGGAGAAAAGAACCATTATATTCCCAAAGTTGTACCTATGAAAAATGCATTCATTAAATAAAAACTTTAAAATTAAAAAAATTACTGTGGTCCTGAAATAGTCTGTAGAAAACTATCTTGGAAGAAGAATAAAACTATGGATGAGGATGTTGTTTGGAATTTCAAAATAGCTGTAACAAGCAAAGGAAAAAAAATTGTATATCTATCAGAAAATAGAATGGTGAAGTAAATCACAACAATCACAACATATAAATATATATGCAGCAATCAATTTTGATCAGTTTATTGATAAGCTCTCAAGTCTGTGTTCCCTGGCCAGTTGAGTGCTGCCTTGCAGGATTTTGTGTCTTGAGCTGCTAACCACGGATCACCATGGTTTAGAGTAGAACCTGAGTATCCCACTGAAGCACCCATGCCTGGTGCTCACAGAGTCTGGATGTCCAACTCCCCTGATTTCAAAGATATTCAACCTTACCAAGGCCGGACACTGCTCTTGCTTGTAATGTGTATAACTCCATTTTTCTCTGTACAAAGCTCTATATGAAAATTCAGTTACTATTCTGTCTTGCAGATCCTAAATTCAATTTAAAGAAGGTTATATAACTTGCTTAGGGTCACAAGATAATAAACAGAGCAAGAATTTCAGACCAGGAATGGCAGCTGCAAAATCTGTGCCCTTGGATGCTGCACTATTGTCTCTTATGTAGTCCTTTCAAAAACCAGAATTTTGCCTGAAAATCTTTGCTACCCTCCCCAGTTCAGGCAGCAATTAGACTGTTCTGTGCCCAGGCCTCAGGAAAGGGATGCATAGGACAATGCAGATTACAAACGATTCAAATTTTTAGTGTTAGTTCAGTTTGGGTGAAAGGCACAGGGCACACACAATAGGTTTGGAGAGGTTAGATGCCTTTGTACAAACAATATAGGTTTTGTGATGAGAAGTATATAAGATCTTTGATAAAAACGCTTGTGCTGTGATTCAGTCCAGTCCGAAGTCCAGGAAAACCAAGAAAAACCACAGAAATTCCAGATAATTTGGTACCAGAAAAATGAAACCCAGGGGAAAATAACATGCCCTAGTAGTAAAACCCCCTCCTCCCAATGAAGCCTGTAAACAGAACTTAGAGTCTGCAGGCGAGCCGAGGGTCTTTAATGGCCATGAATGATTGAAGGGAGGGATGCACAAAACCCTTTTTGAGAGACACACAATGCAGAGCCTCCTCAAGGACACACCCTGAGTGTCACCCACTAGACGTCATTGACTGTACACAAGAAGGAAGGGAGGAATTACATGTTCGTTGGCAGAAGAGGTAGTGAAGAAAGGCAGGTGCAGGGGTGATTAAGATCCTGGAGTTAGCAGAAAATGAGTTGTCAGTCATGCTGATAAAAATTAGAGAGGAAAATGTACAGACAAAGCAGATCATTTCAACTGGAAACAGGATGTGTGAGAGAAGGGTATTGCAAAATAGTTAAGTGCAATAGTGGAAGTAAAAGCTCACCGGACAGTTTTCACAGCCTCCTGAAAACAGCAAAGGACAGCTGAACAAAACCAAAAGCAATGTGTAGACATTCCTTTCACTGAAAGCAAAGAGAGCAGAGAAGAAAACAGAACAAGACAGAATTCCACAGGACTGCAGGGCATGAACCTGAACTCTAAGAAGGAGAGAAGAGAAAAAATGTGACAGAGAAGGTTTGGAAAAATTTCCCAAATCTGATGAAAAATAACCAAAGCATGAAAAGTCAGACGGCCAGCATTGCAGTGCAGGAGGCTAAGCTGCCACTTGCAAAACTGGCTGGTCTCACACAACATAGCTTAGAGTGCAGATAGCCCATGTACGTGCCCCAAACTCCAATGTATTCTGTCATGCAAATCTCCGCTTAACTTTCTTTAAATCAATTATTTTAGAGATTTATTTGGCAAATATTTAATTAATTAATTAATTTGATTATTTGAGAGAGAGAGAGAGAACGAATCTTCCATTTGCCGGTTTACTCCCCAAAAAGTCTTCAAGATCTGGGACTAGGTCAGGCCAAAGCCAGGGGCTGGAAACCCAGCCTGGGTCTGCCATTATAGATAGCAGAGACAAAGATTAGAGCCATCTTCTACTGCTTTTCAAGGTGCACCTTAGCAGGAAGTTGGATCAGAAGCACAGCAGGGATTGCCATACGGGATGCGAGCATACCAAGTGGCAACTTAACTGCTGTACAAATAGCCTTCCCTTATAGGACTGGTATTTATATGGAGTGCCGATTAGCTTCCTATTATAAGGAATCCACTTCGATACTTTGTATCATCTAGTAGCAGCCCTAATTCCAGGTGAGTATTAAATGTATATTTTTCTTGAATAGCAGAGGGTCAAATGTATATATCTTGTTGAAAGACAACCAACAATTCTTTTCTACTTTTGTCCACTGTCCTCTGAAAATGTTTGGAGTGAATCCAGTAAACTGTAACTGAAAGTCTAGTTACCTCTTTTGTTGTCTTGCTATCAGTCTGCAGTCAGGCCACAGTACATTTTGCTCTCTAAAATAATATAATGTGAGCTCCCTTACATTTTTTTCTACCTCAGTCTTACAATATGTTATCTCAATGGATGACACTCCCATGGTACTCAGATTTATTATATCCAAAATTGCTAACCTTTCAGTAGGTCAATGTATAATTTTTTTTTTGCAAAAATCCTAAGGGTACAGTATTATTCATCAAAAGTAACTGATGACATATTTCCATTATTTTTGCAACTTTTTCTGCATGTAGTGTAAACCACTTTTCTCACTGTCATTCAAAAAAGTGACTCCAAGTGCAAGTGACTGAAAGTCCTGTAATTTGGTGAAAAACTTGTGTCTGTCTCAGTATTTAGTGGAAGGAAAATAATTCACAGTACTCAAATCTATGTGGTACCATGATGTTTTTATTTTCCTTTTTTTCACGTCTTTTCCTTCATGTCATTCTTACAATGACAGATACCTTGCTCATTTACTTAGGGAAGGGAATTTTCAACATGTGTGGATCAATGAATAAGAGCCATACGGAGCGGGCTCTACCCCAGCACCACACTCTATGAGTGCCCAGAACTTTGCAAAAGCTTTGTGCCAACATAAGAAGGGGACATTTTAAGGATACTGTGTCTAAAGTAATAAAACTTTTGAATTAAATGTTGAGTAATGGCAAAAAGTGAAGATTTTCACAAAAACTGAAATTATACATTGAGATTTTTTCATTCCCCCACATCAAGACATGCAAATGGGATCTGACTCACTGCTAGGAAAAGCTGTTCTAGAAGCAAATGGCAGCAGTAGACACCTGAGCCTAGAGACACTCTTAGTATAGCAGCTGCTTCGGTCCCTCTGTTCTGCCATTCTCAGTGGAGTCTTCCAGTCGAAAATGTCTCATGGTTGGCTTTCCATGACAAATATAGAAGTGAATTTAAGGTCATGTATGTATACATACATACCATTTAAGAAGTTTTTCTTTTTGATTATATTTGGTAAAGCTGCAATGTGTTTATTGTCAGGGCTTGATCAAACAGGTTGCATGAAGGGGTACTTGTATCAGTGGTCTACCTTAGGAGTAACTGAGTCACAGGAATGAGGAACACACTGACAAAAATAACTCACTAGTAAATGACAGAAGGGGCTCTCACAGCCATTGGAGATCGCCCATAGGACTAGGGAAGTGGAATAAAGCAAGGTAACAATAGCAGGGGCATTAAAAAGTGTGTTGATGTTCACAGCTGAGAAGTAGAGGGCAGAGAGATCAGAACCTTATCTTAACAAATTGATTGTTTACCTAACAGAACATGGGGGGGGTCTATCCTATTGATTAGAGGAATAATTATGGAACACATCAGTGTGTCAATTTTATTCATTGAACCAATATATGAATGTCTACTTTAGGCAAGCACTGTAATTTTTTTCTGTGTATTCAAAAAAATGATACAACTTTGTACTTCATTTTAGGAAGTGTTCATTCTATTAGAGAACACAGACAAAGTAATAACTAATAATACATATTTTTACATGTTCCCATTATTTAAAAGTTATTCCAAATTGATAGGGAATGGGTGAGTGACGCAATAGCAGAATGGCCTTCAAAGATGAAGTTGTGTTTAACCTCAGTAGTAAACGCAAAAATAAAATATTACAAAGAAACACATGGGGGAAGGCATTTTCCTTGATAGATTTGTCAGAAATTTAAAAGAATGAGAAGACTCAGTAGTGACAATTCCAGAAGATTGAGGAAAGAGCATCAATAATATTCTGAGGGAAGAACCTACTGATAACGCATATTCAGAAAGAATTTGGTGAAGTCTCTGACAAAACAGCAGAAATGAGAAAAGAGAACCCCAAAATGCTGTTGGTGGGGATACATACTAATACAGCCATAGGGAAAACAGTATGGAGTTTCCCCAGGACACTAGAAACGGATCAACCATATGATCCAGCTGTACCACTGCTGGGAATATATCCAAAGGAAATTAAGTCAGCATTTGAAAGAGGCAACCTGCACTCCCATGTTTGTTGTAGACCAATTCACAGTAGCAAATATTTGTAGTCAACCTAGATGTCCATCAATGGATAATTGGAAAAATAAAATATGATAGATATACGCAACAGAATATTACTCAGCCATAAGAAAGAGTGAAAGCCTGACATTTGCAACAAAATGATGGAACTGGAGATCATTGTGCTAAATGAAATAAGCCAGACACACACAAAAAAAAACAAAGAATTTCACATTTTGTCTCCTGTGTGGAAATTTTAATATATATATATATATATACATATATATATATATTTATACACACACATATATATACATATATATGGAAAGAGAGAATTAAAAATATGTGTATGTCATATTATTTGGTATACAGCTATAAATATTATTTTCACTAAATTATACAGAACATATCCTTTTTACCACACTTTATTAACATTGTCATGAGTGCTGTATTATCTGATATTAATTTTTCTATTTTCAAGAAAAACTAGTGTGTGTATGTGTATAATATCCTACATATAAAGTGAATATGGTAAAATGTAAAAAAACTGTTCAATGTTAAAATAGGTAAATATAATTTTAAAAAAATGAATGTTTCTTTGGAATCAACCATTCCAACACTAGAAATTTACCAACATAGGATAATTCGATAAAGGTAACAGAGGAATACATATCTCACCTATGCAAGGTTGTTCATTCCATGATTATTTGAAATAATAGTGGCCATCAACAAGATAGAATTTGGATAAATACTGATATTATCATAATATGACATGTTATTCAGTCATTGGAAGTTACTGAGTAGAGTTACATGTGTTGATTTGGGGAGCTGTCCTCTTTGGGAAGATAAAGGGGAGATACACACTATTGAAAAAGAAGAGAGAGAACTGTAAAATGAAAATAGTAACTAAATTTGTGTGAAAGAATTTTGCTTCTTTTGAAATGGGAAAACACTCTATTAAAAACCATACATTTATTTAATGCCATCAGAAAGGATAAGATACATACCCTAAAAGTAAACAGATTATGTACATGGAAAGAGCACTTAGCCTAGAAGTTAAGACACCTGTATTTGACATCAGAGAAACTAGGTCTGAGTTCCAGTTCTGGCTTCTGACTCTAGTTTCCTGTCAATGCAGACCCTGGGACGATGCCTCGAGTAGTTGGGCTCCTGCCACCCATGTGAGAGAGCTGGAGTGCATTCCCACTTCCTGACCCGACCCCAGCTTTGTGGGCATTTGGGTAGTGAACTTGTGGATGAGAGCATTCTCTCTCTCTCTCTCTCTCTCTCTTTCTCATTCTCAAATTATAAATTCTAAAAGTTATATGCAAACACACATACATGTGAGAGCACTTCAAAAAAATTCACAGAAAATGGAATTAGAAGATCATTTTATTTCAGTGCAATTTTTTTAAACTTTTATTTAATAAATATAAATTTCCAAAGTACAACTTTTGGATTGTAATGGCTTTTTCTCCCCATAACCTCCCTCTCACCTGCAACCATCCCATCTCCTGCTCCCTCTCCCATCCCATTCATATCAAGATTCATTTTCAATTATCTTTATATACAGAAGATCAATTTAGTATGTACTAAGTAAGATTTCAACAGTTTGCACCCACACAGACACACAAAGTATAAGGTACTGTTTGAGTACTAGTTATACTGTTAATTCACAGTGTACAACACATTAAGGACAGAGATCCTACATGGGGCGTAAGTGCACAGTGACTCCCGTTGTTGATTTAACAATAGACACTCTTATTTATGATGTCAATAGTCACCCAAAGCTCTTGTCATGAGCTGCCAAGGCTATGGAAGCCTCCTGAGTTCGCCAACTTCGATCTTATTTACACAAGACCATAGTCAATGTGGAAGTTCTCTCCTCCCTTCAGAGAAAGGTACCTCCTTCTTTGATGGCCCCATTCTTTCTACTGGGATCTCACTCACAGAGATCTTTCATTTAGGTCATTTTTTTTTTTTGTCACTGTGTCTTGGTTTTCCATGCCTGAAATACTCTCATGGGCTTTTTAGCCAGATCTGAATGCCTTAAGGTCAGTGCAAAATTTTTGAAATACATGTATACAGAGGTCTTTAAAACTTTCATAGTAAATGCATATTATTAAAAATATTCACAAATTACTATTTAATTCCATTTCCATGAACTTCAAGAAGTGGCACGAAAAGATAAATAATGCAGGATCTCATTTATAGTTGGTATCTAACAAAGTTGAAAAACTGAGGAAATATTGAAATATTATCCAAATTTTCTCATAACACAGAATATATATCTACCAACAAACTCACAGTCCAATGAGCCCCCAACAGGATAAACACCATTAAAACCATATTTACACATTCTTAGCCTGGTCAAAACATCAAACACACACACACACACACGTCATTCAACACTATAAAGGAAGGAGAAAATCTTAAAGAGAAAAAAGACTGCATTCAAGGGAAATGCAATAAAAATGACAGCTGCCTTTTCATCAGAAACAATGGAAAAAACAACTAATGAGAAGTCATCTTTAAAGTGATGAGACTGGGGCTGGCCTTGTAGCCCAACAGATGAAGCCACCACCGCCTGCTCATCCCATGTCAGAGTGACAGCTCACCACCAAGGTGCCTGGGGATGCAGAAGATGACCCAAACACTCGGGCTCTTGACCCCGGTGTAGGAGACCAGGAGGGAGCTCCTGGCTCCTGGCTTTAGCCTGGCCCAGACCTGGCTGTTGCAGCCATTACAGAGTGAACGAGTAGATAGAAGATCTCTCTATCTCCCTCTTTTCCTCTTAGTCTCCTCTCTCTCTCTCTCTCTCTCTCTCTCTCTCTCTTTTGACAGGCAGGCAGAGTTAGTGAGAGAGAGAGAGACAGAGAGAAAGGTCTTCCTTTTTGTCATTGGTTCACCCTCCAATGGCCGCCGCGGCCGGCGCACCGCGCTGATCCGATGGCAGGAGCCAGGTGCTTCTCCTGGTCTCCCATGGGGTGCAGGGCCCAAGCACTTGGGCCATCCTCCACTGCCCTCCCGGGCCACAGCAGAGAGCTGGACTAGAAGAGGAGCAACCGGGACAGAATCCGGCGCCCCGACCAGGACTAGAACCAAGGTGCCGGCGCCACACTCAAATAAGTAAATAATAAAATCTTTTTCTGAAACTGATGGAACTAAAAATCACCAGCATCAAGTTCTGTTTCCAGTGAAATAGATTTTGTTATAGACAAAAGGCCTTGGCTTTCCAAATTTATGCGGATGTTTAACCCCAAAGTCTTAACATTAAGGGTTGATGGACTAATGGTGGAGACTGGAACTATGTATGCGGCCTGAGAGGCGGGCCTGTTGGGAGGCCTGCGGGTCACTGAGCGCCTGCCATCAGAAGGTAGTTCTTGTGTGAGGGCTGATTATTTCAGACAAGCACGCTTCCTGTGTCTCTATTTCTTGACTTGCCCAGTGACAATTCTTGCACACACACTGCACCTTCACAGACTTCAGCCAGGCACCAGACTAATGAGGCTGCCCAGGCGTGGCCTGCGATTCTCTAAACTGCATTTAAATTATGCCACCTCCCGTGGCTGGCATTGTGGCACAGCAGGTTACAGCAATGCCTGCAATGCCAGCACGCTCTAAGAGTGCCAGTTCAAATTCCAGCTGCTCCACTTCCAAACCAGCTCCCTGCTGACACACCTGGGAAAGCAGGAAGATGGCCCATTTCCCTGGGCCCCTGCCACTCATGTGGGAGATGCAGATGAAGCTTCCAGATCTTGGCCTCAGCCCTGCTCAACTCCAGTGACCATTTGAGGAATGAGCCAGCTGAGGGAAGAGCTCTCTTTCTGTCTCTCCTTCTCTCTCCCTATAAATCTGCCTTCAAATAAATAATGAGGAATAAATAAATCTTGTGTGTGTGTGTGTGTGTGTGTAATCTCCCCCTCTAAGTTGCTCCTCTCAGGCATTTTAAAGTAATAAAAAACTGACTGACAAGGGGTCAGCACTGTGGCGTAGCAGGTAGTCGCTGCCTGCAGTGCCGGCATCCCATGTGGGCGCCAGTTTGTATCCCAGCTGTTCCACTTCTGATCCAGCTCTCTGCTATGGGCTGGGAAAGCAGTAGAAGATGGCCCAAGTCCTTGGGCCCCTGCACCTGTGTGGGAGACCCAGAAGAAGCTCCTGGCTCCTGGCTTCGGATCCGTGCAGCTCCGGCTGCTGCAGCCAATTGGAGAGTGAATCATTGGATAAAAGACCTCTCTCTCTCTGCCTCTCCGTCTCTCTGTGTGTAACTCTGACTTTCAAATAAAATAAATTAATCTCTAGGAAAAAAGAAAAAAAATAACTAAAGCAGTTTCTAAAGATGAAAACATACAAGTTTTCAAAGAGAAAAGTTAAGAGAATTTGTCCTCAGAAGACCCACACGGCCAACATCGTTGTGGAAACTTCCTCAGCCTGCAGTGAAAAAGGTAACAGATGGAAACTAGACTTGGAGGGAGAAATGAAGAGCACTCAATTTGTCATTTTATGTCAATATAAACTATTATTTTTGCAAATTTTGAAATGGATTTTGACTAAATAAATATAAATTTTGTAACACACAAAAGTAAAGTATGTGGCAAAAGGGCAAGGGAATTACATAGAATTGCAATATTGTGAAGTTTTTGCTCTGTTCATGGAGAAAACAATATTAGTTCAGGCTTGACTGTGATAAATTCGGATAGTCAATATCATTCCTGGAGCAATTATAAAAATGTAATGCAAAGAGATTTAATTTGAAAGCCAAAAGAGGATAAAATGGAATATAAAAATAGCAGATAAATACAAAATAAAATGGATAGCAAAGAAGCAAATTAAAAAATAAATGGGACAAATAAAAAATAAAACAAAATGAATATTTATTAAATATGGATCATAAAAAGTCAAAACATAGCTTCTTGACTAACAGGATGGAGAGAAGGCAAGAACTAAAATAGAATAAATGTCAAACAGATAAAAGGAGATAGTACTGTGAATCCTCCTCTTACAGAAGACAAGGGAATGCTACAAACTTATGACAAGCCAAACAATTTAGATTAAATGGAAAAATTCCTGAAGCACAAATTTTCAGAAGCTGACACAGAAGTGAAATTATGTCCATATGTGTGTTAAATGTGAAACCAATAATTAAAGTAAAATATCTCTTTATTTAGTGAAGCATTGAGCCTTTTACTCTGATGTCAATTAAAAATATGGTATCTCAAAAATTAAAAAGAGAAAGAGGGAGGGAAGGAGGGTGGGAGGAAGGAAGGGAGAGGGAGGGATGATGGAAAGTATTATATTCTTGGAATCATATCTAACAACTACATTAAATCTGTTCTTTGTGTTAATAACACATTAATAGAAGAATTTATAATGTCTGATGTAGTAATTATCATGCATTTATTGTGACTCTGAGAATCTAACTTATTAACAAATTCCTTTAAATTAAAGGGGGGGGCGGGTAGCTGCAGCCTTCCTGAGAGGATACCATGAGATAGATATTTCTGTACATTTCTCCTCAAAGAGGGGATGCTTGCCAGAATACCCAGCCCTGGAATGATCACGCTCAGAAACGTAGCTTAGTACAATACTTCACGTAACAGAGAGTCAGGGCAGGCTTTGCCACAGGGATAGG
Organism: Lepus europaeus; assembly: GCF_033115175.1. Lineage (NCBI taxonomy): Eukaryota > Metazoa > Chordata > Mammalia > Lagomorpha > Leporidae > Lepus > Lepus europaeus. Next base: position 4,735,160 of record NC_084832.1, on the reverse strand, counting down.
GTGCCTCCTAGGAACCTGCATCCCATATTGAGGTGTCTGAGTTTGGTTCTGGCTCCACTTCTGGTCCAGCTTCCAGCTAATGTGCACACTGGGAGGATGATAGCTTCAGTGTGTAGGGCCCTGCTACCCATGTGGGAGACCCAATGTGAATGCTAAGTACCTGGTTTCAGTCTGTCCCAACAGAGCTAATGTGGGTATTTGAGAAGAAAGCCAGTAAGTGAAAGACCTCTCTCTCTCTCTCTCTCTCTTTTACTCTCTCTCTCTCTCTCTCTCACCCTCTCTCCCTCCTTCCCTCCCTCCTCTGTCAAGTAGATGAAATTAAATAGATACTATAAAAATACTTAAAGAACTGAACTATAAATAGAGATTAAGCTCCACGTATTTAAAATAATTTTCTTAAAAAATAAGTACTCTTGTAATTAACCCTGTACATAAAAAAGGGTAAATTAAAACAAAATATAACTCTAGTCTCCAGATGGTCTCACTAGTGAATTCCACCATCATTCAGTAAACATCTTTCTCCCAAGTCATTTTGATTCCAGCACATCCCTGCTAGCAAAACTTGATAATTCCTTTGAAGAAAAGAATGTTACAATGTTACAGATAACAAAAACATGCATTCCAAAATATTAATGAAATTATAGTAGACTGAATACCAAAATAATTCTTGAATATAATAAATCACAATCAAATGGGTTTTGCTCTAAGATGCAAGTTCTCAATATTCAAAAGTCAATCAAAGATTAACACAAAGTGAAAGACATTCACAAGATGCTTTTGAATGTTGCAAAGAAGGCTGCAAAGTCAGCACATTTATAATTTTTTAAAAAATCTAATGAAGAAGAAAAATTTCTCAGTTTTACCAAAAAATATGAAAATCTACAACTGACATCAAGTACATTTATGAAAGATTGAATTTCCCTCTCCATTTAAGTTCAGGGACAATGCAAAGATGTCCATCTCGTAACTTCTATTGAATATATTATAAGAAACACAGCAAGACATGAACTTAAGAAATGAAATCAGCTGTGGGCATTTGGTGTCGTTGGGACACCTGCATCTCATTTAGGGGTGCCGGGGTAGGAGGCCTGGCTCCACTCCCAGCTCCAGCTTTCTGATAAGGCATACCCTGGGCAACAGCAGCGATGGCTCCAGTAGCTGGGGCCCTGCCATTCACATCGGATACCTGGATTGACTCTTGGCTTTGAGTTGGCCCAGTCTATGCTGTTTTAGGTACCTGAAGAGTGAACAAACATAGCAAAGAGCTCTCTGTCTCATATGTCTCTTTGCTTTTCACAGAAATGAAAATTAAATTTAAAAACTAAGAATTTGTATTAGAAAGGACATGACTATGTTTGTATAAAACTACATGAAATTTAAAAAAAAAAAAAAAGAAGTTTACCTGGGGCAGTGTGGTGGCATAACAGATAAAGCTGCCACCAGTGACAGCATCCCATATGGGCACCAGTTCAAGTCTTGAATGTTCTACTGCTGATCCAGCTCCTGATAATGTGCCTGGGAAAGCAGCAGAAGATGACCCAGGGGCTTGGGCCCCTGCACCCACATGTGAGACTCACAAGAAGCTCCTGGATCCTGGCTTTGCCTGGCCTAGCCACACTGTTACAGCCATCTGGGGAGTGAATCAGCAAATGAAAGATCTCTGTTTCTGTCTCTCTCTCTCTCTCTCTCTCTCTCTCTAACTCTGTTTTCCAAATAAATAAATCCTTCTTAGAGTTAATCTATAAATTACTGAATTTGTCAACATCTTGGTTTACATTAAAGCAAAAAAAAAAAAAAAAGTTTCTATTTGAAGCCAAAAACATTTGGAGAGAAATGTAAAGCTCCATTTATAATACTGTTGAAAACATAAAATATAAACAAGTAACAAAATATCTATAAGATTGGAACTGAAAATTACAAAGCATTGATGGGAGAAAATTTTAAAAACCCTAAAACCTATGGAGAAGTTCCTGGTATCATAGGTAGGATGACTCAATATTTTTAGCACGTCTGTTCCTCCAAGTTAATCCACAATTTCAAAGCAAGTCTCACAAAAAAACAGGCCTGTTAAGAAGCTGACAAGTTCACACTAAAATGTGGAAACCATGTGTTATATGCTAAGTAGTGTTGTGTCCCCCTAACCCCTGTACTGAAGCAGTAGCATACTACACCTGAGAATGTGACTACACTCGGGGATAGGAGCATTAAGATGATTAAGTTTGGATAACATGTTCTCAAGAATCACTTCCTTTTAGTGTATTAATTGGAGGATATTATTATGTGTCATAAGTTACAGCTATGTCTAAGAGCCCACAAAAGATGTATCATCCTTGGGTTCTTCTTTAAAGACTTAAGTTTCTAAAAGAAAAGAAGGGGGAGGAAGAAGGGGAAAAAAGAAAGGGAAAAAAAGTGAAATCACCTTTCAGAAGCAATAACGTAGAACAGCCCTTGTCTAGACTGTTGAGGAACAGTTCTCTGAGGGTTTTTTTTTATTATTATTATTCCATTCTTTCATTTCTTTCTTTCTTTTCATTTTTCTTTCTTGGACCAAACAGGAGAAGGAGGAGGAAGGGGTAGAAGAGTGGGCGGGAGGACAGGTAGAGTGGGAAGAATTACTGTGTTCCTAATGTATTTATGAGTACATGCAAAGATAAAATAAAGTAAAAAAGATGATTAAGGTTAAAAATGAATCTCTTAGGTCTGATCCCACTTGACTAGTTCCCTCCTAAAATGAGTTGTGCACAATGATAGAACAGAGTGCAGAGAGGATAGGACAAGCCGCATGTGACACCCTGATCTTGAACTTCTAGTCTTGTGAATTATGAGAAAATAATTCTGTTGTCACCCAGTCTGCGGTTTCCTGTGATGGGAGCCCTAACAGATTAATGCACCATTTTTGATGGATAAAATGCTAAAGAAAAAAGGGAAGACCGTAGGTCGACCACTTGGAATGCAGAGACGGTAGCAGACCTTCACATAGACAATCTGCTGATTCTCTAGAGGAAGCACCAGTGCCCTTTAATAAGGGAGGTAATGCCTTCACCAGACGGTGCTGTGAAACAAGTACACGTTTCTATGAAAATATGAGCTTTGATCATTCCTCCATACCTTTCAAAAATTAATTGGAGATGATCACAGACATAATTGTTAACCCTAGAGAGATGATACAGCTAGAAGAAATCATAGAAAATGTGACATCTTCATGACTTTTGCCGGGGCACATACCTTTTAGACAGAACACAAAAGATACCAATCACAAATGCAAATAATTCAGTAAATTGGGCCTCAGAAAAACATAAAATTGTAATTATTGAAGTTATTGAAAATATTGTTAAGAATCTGGGAAGGCATGCCATAGACTGCAGAGAACACTTAATGTTAAGTAATGTAAAAGTAATACTAACGAGCTCACTACATCCTTCTTAAGTTTACTTATTAGCAACGGTAAGGCCCTAAATTTTTAAATGCTCTGCTAATGGCTGTGAACAACCACAAAGATACCACCTCGGTACTGATTACAAATAAAAAAGTGACAAATAAATTTTACATGCATTTGTAAATTTGTAATCTGTGAACAATAGGGATGAACTGTGTGTGCACCCTGAATCCAGATAAGAGCACTTACAAGTAAGTGAAAGTTGGGGCAGGCATTCAGCCTAGTTGTTGAGATTCCCACATCTCACACCAGCATGCCTGGGTTCCACTCCAGACCCCAGCTCCCACATCCAGCTTCTTGATAATGCACACCTTGGGAGGCAGCAGCTGATGGCTTCAATGGCTGGGTCCTTGTCACCCATCTGAATTGAGTTCTGAGCTCCTGGACTTTGTAATCATTTGAGAAATGAAACAGCAGATAGAAGCTTCTCCCTCTCCCTCTCTCTCTCTCCCAACCCCCACCCCAGTGTGTGTGTGTGTGTATCTGTCTGTCTCCCTCTCAGATAAAGAAGTGAAGACAGAGATAAGCAGAGATCCAAGTGTTGAGTCTGAAGCAGGTCGACACACATCACCTACTGGGAGGGGAAGAGGGGAAGAAAAAAAGGGTGGAAGGAGGACAGGGAGGCAGAGGCAAAACAATGCTGCACTGTAACCTGTGACAAGCCACCAGGAAGTTCATGGAAAAACTGGAAAAATGTCTTAGAAGCTAAATGAAGAGAGTTCCAGGAAACTATCACCGTGAAGAAATGAAGGAACACAGGATTTTCACCACGTGGCAGTTGCTGGTATTCTTGACAAGAGAGTTTTCCATGGATTGGTTGAGACAAATCGAGATTAATTTCCCAATATCTCTTTCTGCCTGTGTAATCACCCAAGTTTAGTGATATAAAGCATTTTTTTAGGCTCATGAGTCAGAAGTTTGCTTTGGACACAGTGAGCGAAATTTGATTCTGCTCCATGTGTCCATGTTATTTGGCACAACTCAGATACTTGGAGATGGCTGTGGAGTTTGGCAGGGCTGCATGCCTGGGATTTTGGTTCTCTGCATGGCATCTGCTGGAGCCTTTACCCAAGGCGTCTCTTGCATGATGTGATCAGTATCCAGGATGCAGTCACAGAGAGACCTGCACACTGGCTGGTGTTGTTCTCACTCACCACATGTCCAGACACGGCTTCCTCCAAGCAGTGCAGTCTCATGGTGGCCACCCTCATGTGACAGCTGCATTTCCAAAGGCTAGTATTCAAGGAGACAAGCAAGAAACTGAAGGGTTTCTTGTGGCTTAGCTTCAAAATTCACAAAGATAGTCTGGAACTTGGGGGACAGGGGCTAATCAAAAAGATAAAATCACTGTGGGCAAGAGGAGAGTTAGTGCACAAATGGAGATGTTGCAGTTTGCCTGCAGCTTCGAGGGTTTATTCACTTAACTGGCAAGGAAGTAGAGGACAGGGGCATGACGCAGTTAAGGGGGCCACTTAGTGAGAGGAGAAGTTTCTCTAGTTTCCAACTTCTCAGTTAAATGACAGAAAAAAAAAATCAATGGTTGAGAATGCGTGGTCAGTGGGTCAGAGTTATAAGAATGCAGGAAAGGTCTTGAGATTATTTATAATCCTATGAAGCACCTGACCACATGCACAAAGCAGGTCTTCAGTAGAATGTATCCATCTCAATTATCCACGCCCCTTCTTCCCCTCATAGCTGTGGACCACCTCACTCCTCTTCCTCCCTAAGTAGATTTTCCGAATAGAGGAACAATACTTTAAGTTACATATTTCCCCCTTCTCCAGACCTAGTTTCCTAACATGGTGAGATTTAATTCGCAAACATTAAGTCAAACAAGCAAGAATGATTGAATTTTATTTTTAAAATTTCTGTATGCCTAATTACATTCTAATCTAAGACCTCACATCACTGAGCTGTTAGGAATTCCACCTTCATTCATTTTAGGGCAAGCTTACTGTAGGAAAAGGTCTCATAACCTGAGATGCTAATGATATTATCTGTTAAAGGGTATGGCCCTGCTGATGTAACTCCCTCATTTGCCTTCTGGAATTTTTATTACTCAAGAAATCTCTTAAAGACAGATAATCCAGCTTCTCCTCTCATCATGGAAATCTCCCAAACCTAGTGTATTAGGGCTGTGTGTGCAGGTGGACCGTGTTCTGCTCTCTCCAGCCTCTCTGAGGTCTTTTCACCCCCAAGATGAAGCCAGGAAGCAGCGAGGGGTTTCCCTCTGCTCCAGGACCAACGGAGCCCACCCCTCGGGAAGTCTGTGCCTTGCCCTCCCTCCACATCCAGGTATGCCCTGGGCAGCAGCACCCCGAGAGGGTCCTAGGGGATGGTCTTCCTGCTGTTTTACCTCTCTGGATTAAATATATTCATGTTTCATATTCTATTTGCCCATCACTTTCTTTGATAGATTTCCTGTTCGAGCAATACCACTGTTAATCTGCAGCACCAGCTCACCCAAATTCACTTGCTGTCAAAAGATTTTTGGAGTCAGAGCTCTAGAGCCCCAAAGAACAACCACTCCATCTCACAGGCTTTGTAAGGAAAGTGCTGAGTGGGATAACTGAAATGGCAGGAAGGGTAATAATCAGCTAATTTCCATATGCATCATATTAGGTGTTGTGATCAATAGTACACATTTTTGTTTACTGTTTACCATGTGATAGTACTAAAATTAAATGTTTGATGCCTTAAAGTTCACAGAGGATACCTTATAACTTTTTTTAGGATATATCATTTATTTACTCCTAATTATGTTATTTATGCATAAAACAATTCCATAAAGATTATTTTTTAATGTTCCATTTAGTGTATTAAGAATCTGAGCCCGAATGAATTTGGGCATTTTCCTGGCTCAATTAGGACATAATAAGTTCTGCAGGACCGACTCAAACCTAGTCCTTCCATTCCCAGATAAAAATCCTTCAACATGTGATTAAAAATCACATTTTGAGCCCATTCTTGAAATACATTACAGTTTGTAACTTTAGGTGTATTCAAAACTGAATTTGCAAAGAAGAGACAATGGGTAGTATTTACCCACAGGTCTCATGCACCTTTGGCTGCCCACTGAGTGTGTAGATTTGGGCATTTCCTCCCACATTTGAACTTTACAACATTAGAGTGAAGACTGTAAGTTTATTTCATATTAGCATTCATCTTATACACTTTCTCCTCTGACTTAGAAGTATCATTGCAACTCTACTCACCATGGCAACAAAACAGCTGAAGGTTCTTTCAGCTGCCTGGTAAAGAAAAAGAATTGGAAATACCCTGTGATGGTAACACTGATTTGTTCCCACAATACCATGTGAAGCAACTGAGGAATGAGGGCTGTCACCAAAAAGCTCAAATGGATTTCTGCAGCAGGAGCACTGAGAGTGTACCAGAAAGTGAGAAAGAAGCAAAGAAGAGACGGGAGAGGAAAGAACAAGGAAGGGAGGGAGGGAGGGAGACAGAGAGCTCAGTGTGCTTACCCATTAGAAAACATATTGCACCACCTGTGTGCACCCAGAAACCGGTCTGTCCACACTGCTGTGCTCACTTCCTATTTATTGTGTTGCCTCCTCCAGTTGGATTCGGATTTTCATGAGGACAGGAACCATGCCTTACTCATCTGTGAACCTCATTGCTCTTTTTAAGTCTGTGTTTGAAAAAATAAACTATGATTATGATGAAAGAATCTGAAAATCACAAAACTAAGAGTTAGCTTTCAGCAACATTAGAAATCTCAATATGGAAGCCGCTGGAAGAACTCCATTTTCCTTGAATGTATTATTTGTGGCAAAGCCCACTAACCAGTCTATTTCCCCTTCTTCCTGGATGATTTGCAGAACTCCGCTGTCGAGAGTATTTGCTCAGAGGGTTAATAGCTGATTGAATTAATCCAAACACACTTGGATAGGTAAATACCCTGCCAGAAGAGTCAGGCGAGGGATAGCAAAGCCACACCGAAGCGACTGTGTTTATTTTTCTCACTGTGAGCCTTTGTGTATGTAGCTGAGATTTGATGACGTATAGCAAAAAATGCAGAAGCGCAGTGTTTCTCATGAAGGAGAAGGGGTGGCATTGTGCTCTTGGCCCTTACTCATCCACGAACAATGGTCTCTCTTTGGAGAGAAGAGATGGATCAGTGGCATGTTGCTTTCCAGGAGGAAAATAATTAAAAAAAAAAAAAAAAAAAAAAAGAACCAGCAACCAAGCCCACACCTGTAGTATGTGCCAGTGCCCACGGCTCGACTTCTCCCAGCATGATGCAACTCAGGATCTCAACACAGCATGGCTGAATTGCAGCAGTTCCATGGACATGATACACACACATGGACAGTTCACATGGACGCGATACACACACATGCACCTGCCACACAATTTGTGTGAATATTCTCAAGCACACAGAAAGTAGTGAAGACAACTGGGAAGTGATGAGTTCAGTACCTACTCTGATCACTTTAATACTGTAAGTTTCTATGATTTGATCATCTAATAAAGGCTGTGTGGGGAAACATTGGCAATCATCCCTCCTTTATGGAACATCGCTTGGCCCCGGTAGAGAGGTGGGCTGTCTTCCGCTTGTTGTGCAGTGGCGGGACATACACCCTCTACGCACAGTACCTGTGAAGCAAGGTCGCTGAGGAAGCCCAGAAGCAGATGTAGCACAGGGCGATGCCCCACATTCCCCCGCACTGTGCAGGGAGCACGTTTTGTGGGGCAGAGCTTACCCCTGCAAGCAAGGGCACCAGGAGCAAAACTCGGGCCCCACCTCACTCTGCAGATGATTGAGGAAGGAGGTGGGAGAACGGGCTGTCTTCTCTGTAACAAGGGCCCTTGCTGTTGAAGAAGTGACCTCGTCTGAACACAAGTTTCTGGAAATTTCAGACCTGCAGAGCCTGACTGGTGAGCTGCACTGAGGAGAAGAAAGTGAAGGCCCAGTGCATTCTGGATGTGTTTGTCTCCACCCATCAACGAAGTAAATGGCCTGTGCAACGCAGTCGTTTCTTCTTTAAGCTAGATTTTCATTTGCCCCAATCACCCAAATCCTGGTGTCCACAGATCCTAAGAGTTTCTATATCTCTTACGAAGCAGCCAGCAGGGTTAAGGTCCTCTTTTGGTCTCTGAACTTTTGAAAGGAAGAGGGACTTCACAGTCAGAGCTGGGGCATGGATGGCCTGCAAAGAGAAGGCGAGTGGAATCTAGGACCAGGGAGCAGTGGAACCCAAGTGTGTAAGGTCAGCTTTGGAGGAAGACCAGGCTTTCACCAAGCTACAAGGAAATGAGCTACATGTTTCACTAGCCACAGTCGTTTTCAGAACTTCCAACGGGATGTCCAGGGAGTGATTCCAACCAATTATTCTGCAGAGAGGGACAACTGGAGATTAGAGAGCGCAGTGGTGAATGGAAGACGTCTTCTCTTCTTTGCCACGTGACAGAGCAAGCCCTACATACATGGTGTGCCATCTTGAAGAGGACAATGAAGATGCAGGTGACACTGGACACTGGACATAATTCCTAGGAGCACTGAGAACTTCCTCAAAGCACAATTTGAATTGATTCACTGCGACTGAGCCTAGTGTATTAGTTTTAAAACATATTTTTCCACTTCCCAATGGGAAGGGAGTTTTAAGGGAAAATAATCTGTTTCAAACAGGAGAGAGACAGCCATTAAGGAGAGACAGGCATTAAGTTTTCTTTGTGCACTTGAGTATGGTATGGATAAGTCTGTGAGTTTTCCAAAAAGTAGTCTCACTGGTCCAAAGCAAGGATCCCCAATGGGGGTCATGCAGGCTTAGTGCAGCCACACAGGTGCCCAAGACATCACAGTTTCCCTGAGATTTTAATATTCCAATTTACTTCAAATACTGATGGAAAATCAGTTTATATATCAACCTCCTCTCCTGCAGTTATCTTCCAATTGTGCAAATGAAGAAAATGAAATTCATAAAAAAAAAACCACTTTAAATGAGTTGCTCAAGGTGAAACGGGCACTGGGTAATGACACTAGTACATAGCCCAAGCCTCCTGATGCCTACTGTAATGTTATTTCCATTTAAATGTGTCGCTCCATTTATTAAGACCTCTTGCTAGGTTACACCTCATTTGTTACAAGGCCAGGAACCCGGCTATTTTGAAGAATTCTCAAAGTTCACAGGAAATTCTCTTCTCATCAGCTCATTATTCATTTAACTGGTACATTTGGTAAGACTTTAAATGTATGATTTAGAGTGGTCAGGATCTGATGTGATGGACAAAAAGCTTTTCCCTCCAGGCCCCTTTCAGTTTTATGCAAGAAAATATAGTGAACCCATGCCATTATCACACCTGCTCTGACGTCACTGCCTTCTGCAGCTGGAGTCACCCAGAGCGAACATGTCTTCAGGTTGCTGCTATCTGACGTTTCCCCAACTCTTCCCAGTCACTGGCCTGTCTAGAATTTCTCCATCATCATTCATAGGTTTTGGTCATTTCCAGTTTTCTAGGGAATCATACTCATTGCACATGTTTTCAAAATCATTCCCTTTGTGCTGACTGAAAACCTCAAGAACCTCAATGTCCACTGTGCCTGCGGCTACTTTGTCCTCCAATGCCTTGTCTTCAGTATGTGGACTTTGCCTCCCACACCCTCTTTACTGTGAAAAACAGCAGGTCATCTGAATGCTTCGTTGTGCCTTTTATTTCCTTCAAAGATCGAGCCCTTAAATATGTTTGTTTTGACAGTTTTGTTATTTTCTGCCTTTACCATTATTGACCCTTTTCCTCTCTGCCAGCTCCACCCAGCTTTGGCCCAATGTCTCTAAGGGGAATTTCAAACTCTAGATAGCAGATATTTTAGTTTTCAGTTTTTCTTCATTTCTTGTTGTAGTATTTGCTAAGAAGTTAATGGATTTTGCATAGTGTCTTTTCTTCCCTTTGAAATAGCCTGAAAATTTTCTTTTGTCACTGAGCAGCTGTTTCAATCAGAATGACCACTTTGTTGACAGGAGGCAACAGTAGGTAAGGAATTAACTACGGACTCTCCAAGGATAAGCCAGACATGGTTTAGTATCTGAGGGTTGCAGATATATCAGCATATCACTGGCAGGTAGCAAAAAGATCAGGAATATTTTCACAGAGTGAATATTTGACCTTGAAATTCTCCACCAGGGAAAGCGAAGCTGCAAACGAGCATATCTGAGTAATGATATCTGAAGATTCCAGTGAGCCATAAAGTGTAAGAATTTCTCCCTATGTCTAGATTAGGAGATATTAGGCCTTACAAATCCTGCTGGTAGTCAAGTCTGAATCCAAGCCAGAAAGCATCTCATTTGGGCAAAGCACGCTTCATCAATATTTGAGAAATTCCGTGCAGCCCATCACTGCGGGACAGCAGAGATCTCAGCCATGAGGAGGTCTTCATCGTTAAATCTGGGCTGCGCAACCCATCCTGAGCCACTTGCTGACTTAGTGAGAACCAGAAAAGGACAGTCTCCCAAACAGCTCTCAGAGTCAGGTTTAAAGCGCCTTAGACCAGCTGCCTCGGCCTTTGGCCTTGTTGCCACAGAGTCACTTGCTGAAAAGACACGTTCTCTGTCTCAGGGAACAGAATTCACAATACTGAGCAGATGTTTTTATTCATCAAGGTATCTCTACCTTATTTATCAGTTTTGCCTGCAAACCATGCCACAGAAAGATGTGCACTGAATCATCTACTACATCGTTCCTGCCTCTCCTTGCATTGCCTGTTGTTTGGCCTTGTGAATGTTTATGCAAAGATATTCAGGGCTTGGGTTCTGGTGGTGTATTGCACAACACAAATTGCCCTCCTTTATGTCCTGGAGTGATTTCCAACTCAATTTAGCTCCGGCTGATATCAAAGTAAGGGTTTCAGAGTCACTCTGTTTTAGAGCCTTACATAAAATATACGCTGCATTTTACTTTCTACTTCCATCTGGGAATGTGGTTCTTTTAATGGATACATTGAAGTAAAGTCTCTTGATATGATAATATGATTATTCTTGCTTTTGCCCTTATATTTTATTTTCCATTTCTGATTTGTTGTTTTTAAAAATATTTGTCAACATATCATGTGTGTGCTAGTGTGGATATTCTTCTAATTATTTGGAAGATTTGAAATGTGTTTTATTAGCCAACCTATTACTAAAACTTCTAATTTACTTCTCTGACTTACATCACTAATTATATAAGTAAAAATTAAATACAGAAATATATTTTAATCATATAATTAATAAATGATGCTGCCAAATAGTAATTATATACATATAGTAATGTATTTGGGTCATGGAGACTTCTTCCTGCAGATATCCCAGTGTAGCTATGTTTCGTGGATCTTTCTCTAGTAAGCTTCAAGTTTGATCAACTGCAATAGAGAGACTGGAAATCACAAGTGGGCATTCACTGAGCTTAGATGCCATGAAGCATAGTCTGTCTATGTGACAATGACAACAGGAGGGATGGGTGGGTCTGTGGGCTGCATGGCTCTCCCTGCTCCATTTGCCCTCCACTCCCAGCTCCTCACTCCTCCCCCATGTTCTTCATCTAAGCTAAGTAGAGTTCATGTATCTGCTTTACCCCTCCCTTTGCCTTTTCCACACCTTGACTTTCCATTAATTTATTATGTCCTGCTGTCCAACACATTTCAAGGAAATTTTATGAAGATAATGTAACGAAAATCATAGAAATTGAAGAGGAAGTGCAGCATCACAAATACTCAGAATATGATATGTTTGGAAGCAGAATTGGATTATCAAACAAACACTTGACACTGCCAAGGCGTTTCAACCTGACAGAGCACCCGAAGAGCATCAGAGGCCTTGCAGATTTTGTGCACAGAAAGGCAAGGAGACAGCTGAGTGCAAGATGCTTTGAATGTTTAAGCAAAGAATAAGAGGTCACACCAGGCTAAGTTATTACTTTAGAAAACTTGTATAATGTTGCTTAATTAGAAAGAAAAATAACGTATTTATTTCTGATACACATTTTCAGAATTCTAAGTTTTATTCATTTGTTCATCTATTGACTCATTAATATAAATTGAATGCCAACAATAATCTGAAGAATGTGCTATTAGCCTAACTACGACATAGATCTTTGAATGCTTGCATATTTTTTTTTTTTTTGACAGGCAGAATGGACAGTGAGAGAGAAAGACAAAGAGAAAGGTCTTCCTTTTTCTGTTGGTTCACCCCCCAAGTGGTTGCTGTGGCGGGCGCGCTGCAGCCGGCGCACCGCGCTGATCGGAAGCCAGGAGCCAGGTGCTTCTCCTGGTCTCCCATGCGGGTGCAGGGCCCAATGACTTGGGCCATCCTCCACTGCCCTCCCGGGCTACAGCAGAGAGACAGCTCTCACCTACTGGCTCACTCCTAAATGCCCACAATGGCAAGTCTGCACCAAGGTTGAAACCAGGAGCTGGGAACTCCATCCAGGTCTCCCATGTGGGTGGCAGGAATCCAATTATTTGATCCCTCACTGCTGCCTTCCCTTGTCAACATTAGCAGAAAGCTGGTGTCAGGAGCTGGGCTGGGTATCAAACTCAGGCACTCTCATGTGAGACCCAGGCATCAGCATCAGAATCTTAACTGCTAGGCTAAACTCTGCCCCTGCTGAAAACATTTTAATGACAAAAATATACAGAAAATATAGAAAAATAATGCATAGAAGGAAGTAAAAAATATGGAGTGATTAGATTGAGGATAGACAGATGATTATGTAGAATAATGTATCCAGTACTCTTCTATAGTTTTTATTCATTGAGAAAACATATATATTAAGCATTTTTATTATATTCACATGTTTCCTTGTATCTTCACACTTATTATGAAATGCACTAATTTTCCACATCATTAAATGGCTAATTTAATGCTTCATTGCAATCTATTTAAAAAATACATGTAATTTCTTTAAATGATCTACTATCTTTGCAACTTTATCTGAATTCTGCTCTTCTAGATTACAGATCATGAAAGAGTTTAAATTGGGTGGTCCTTCCAGTAAAACACTTGAGCCTGCACTTAATATATACAAATATATTTATAGGTTGTATATCTGTTTTTGACCCTCAGAGTAATTATTTTTCTTAATGGTATGAAGAACTAGATAGAAAATTTTATAATACTGTAAGAACTTCCTACTGAAAATTTCTGTATTTCTCTTGCCATCTACTTTCATATCGTAGCGTGAGGATAAAGCTCTAGAGAAAATGCTCCTCTCCCTTAAAGCACAACGACTGTGCCAGGATTTCCACTAAAATGCTCAGTGGCTCATCAGGGATTCTCCATTGTCAGGCCGGCCTTGGGACATCTTTGGTCTTGCATGCTCTGTGTAGTGTGTAGCATTCTTTGGTTATGCTTTGCCCAGGATTTTTAAGGAATATTCCATTACTCCATTCATGCATGGGCTGATTCTCAGCAAGTCTTCTAAGATGTTCCTGTGCAGCTCCGTCACCATGAGACTCTTGTTCTGGAACTCTGATCTACAACATCCAGACTTTCTGCCTCTCTGATTTCCTACCACAGCTTCTCTACAACAATGCAGGGTTCTGTCTGTATTCCTCTTCCTTATGTACATGATCCTAAAGTTCCCCCAGGAAAAATAATTGGTTACAACTGTAGGATTCTTGCTGCAGGTGTTAGCCTCGCAGTTAAGAAGCCAACATCCTGCATCAGAGCCTGGGTTCCAAACCTGGTTCATCATGCTCCTGACTCCAACTTCCTGCAGGGAGCAGCAGTCATGTGTCAAGTATTTGGGTTCCTGTCACCCAAGAGGAAAGATCTGGATTGAGTCCCAGCCATGGCAGGCATCTGGGGTGTGAACCTGTGGGTGGGAGCGATTCCTCTCTGTGTCACTCTCTCTCAAATAAATAAATATTTTTCAAAAAATAATCAAGACTCTCTTCACTATTTTTTTATCCTCAAGACCCAGTCAGAAGTTCTTGTGTTTGAGACATGCATTTCTTGTATTCTCCCCCATTTTTCTAATTTCTCATGTGTCAATCATGGCTAGGAGCCAAATTCTATCCATTTAGATTTAAGCGAGGACGTGAAATTCATTGGACACTGGTTTCTTGCATATGTCTGCTTAATCTTTCATTCCTGCTTTGATGCCACTTCCTTTTAGTTGGAGAATGTACATGGTCATTGCTTCAAATTAACACACTGAGTGGCATTTGTACTAAGCATTTGCCCATGGAGTTATTTATATTTCTGTTACCTTCACATATGATTGCTACCTTGGTTGTGTAAATCATTTCAGTGGACGGTTCTATATCTGAATAATCTTCAAATATCCTTGTGCTGCCTTTTGCTTCCAGAATTTCCCTGAGAGCTCTGATGATGAGATTCAGGGTTGGTTTGTGGAAGCCTAATCAACATTAAATAGCTTGATACCCTTACAGGTGGATCTTCCTCATGAGTGGAACTCCCAGGCACACTGTTCCTCTACTGCCTCTTCCACTTACTGCTAACTGACCATAATATTTTGTGCCTCATTTTCTTCACCTAGAAAACAAAGCTACATGATAAACCTACCTCATAGGGCTATCATAGAGATTGAATACATTTTTATATAAAATGCTTAGAAAGTTGCCTGCTCCATAGTGAATACTCGAATAATGGCAAACAATAATGTCATCTAAAAAGTCACTGCCCAGTGTCTTTGGGAAAGACCAGGCTAGTGCATTCTTCTCTGTGGATAGACTTCCTGTCCCCACTGATGAGTAAGCAGTTACTATGCACTCTGCAGCTCTTTGCAGGTCAAGGCTAAAGGAGCTTGGTCTTTCCTGCTTTCTACTAACAAAACAAGGCCACTTTAGGTAGTGTAGCACATCCACTTGAACAATTGGACACAATTCTAATGTCTGGGTAATCGGAAATGGGATATGTATTCCCCCAACATAATATCATGAAGCTTCTCCACATTTTCATAAATAAATGCTAATATATGGTTATGCTAGTGATAGAATGTTGGAAACCAGGTGTGTATGTATACAACCAAAGATACTTCAAAAGGCTCATGGAAAATGGAATGAGCAAAAGTGTATTTCCGTACAAAAGACTTAAGTTGTTTGTGTTTTATAATACAAGTTTTCCGTGAACTTTTTGAAGACTCCTGGTATAAGTCATATGCCGTTGTCTTTTGAATCTCTGTATGTACACAAGGAAAACAGATTCACATAGCAGCAAAGTAACTGTATGGGTAACAGCTTCCTAGGGCATCTGGAGGGGCTTCTTATATATTTTTCAAATTTTTAAAAAATGTTAGTTTCAGAGAAAAAATTATTTTGATTCAGTAATTCTAGAAGTTGGTGTTTTGTTTTGTTTGTTTTGTTTTGTTTTTTCCATGCTCTCTGCAACATTACTCCCATCCTGCTGATCCTCCCATGCTCGTTTAGGTCCTAAGAATGAACCCAAGCATTTTTTGCAGGATCTCACACAATGGCGTGCACAGGTACACTCATGTGTGTGTGGGTACTCCTTTGTTTTTTGTTCTCTTACATTATTCTACCATGTGTATTCTCAGTCACTTTGTTCTTTTTATTGCTGTCTGCTCTCTTCTTTCATGAGCCTTTGGGAGCATTTCAAGGAAGAAGTGGAGGAGATAATTTATTTTATTTTGTGAAAACATTGACAAATGAAATATGACAGCTTGAAAGCGATCTCCTCTATTGTAATAGCTTCAATTGATACAAAGACCAACCTTGTTTGCAAGGAGAGGACAGATTTCCCCGGTCACGACTCCGTGAATTCCCATTTTCCATTTGATGCGGAGACAAAATGTCTACAAAATGTTTCTTGTTATCAGATTCACCACACTTCCTCACACTTCTTAACACTTATTTGGAGCCTTGCGTCTGGCTTCAGTTCAGACCAGCAAAACTCTGTATACTTTATTTTTTATGCACAGATTTTCTATGAGTAGAAAATGATGAGTTAAAATGCATTTTAAAATAAATAATTAATAATAAAATCGGAAAAGTTTTAACCTGTTGATTATGAACTTTTCATGGTTTCTCCATTTTCATTAATTATTATCAGTGAAAGATATTTTTCAGAATGACTTTCTGTGATTGACTAATTTTAAACACTCACTCCGTGTTGGGGGTTCGGCCACGGACACAGAGCACCGGTGCTCTTCCTTTTACGTCTTATCCTTAGAACTCTCAATCCAGAGCACAACTTCGCTGATGACGAGAACAGACAGAATTCTGGGTGTTTGACAGACAAAACCAGTAATCAGGGAGGATGTGTGCTCAGATGATGTACAAACCTCTCCAGTGTAGGCTTAGGTGAGCTCCTGGGGAGGAGAACGCAGATTCAGCCTCACTAAGCTACTCCCTGGGGCTACATACTTCACTAGTTGAGCAGTCGGTGTGCAAGTCACTGCTCATTCTAACGTTTCATTCCATCTTTCCTCACAGGGCACTCAACCTTTTACCTCTAAACTCCTAAATTCACCCCAGATCTCAATCTGTTTCTAAAGCACAGTCTAACAACACTAGTCTCAAGCTCAGAGCCATCAAGAATCCTGTATCTCCCTCAAAACTCTAAAATATGGTCCCAACCTAGACTTTCAACCCCAGTCATCAGCTCACTAAGGAGCTGATGTATATGTGTATATGTGTAACATACACATATGTATATTACAATCAAAGCAAACAATTGTACCAGAACAGTCCAGGATTTCTGCTCATTTTTTTAATATATCAGCTCTCCCAGGTGAGCCCCGCTACTCTCCATAGCTCTGAATATTATTATCAAGTTCTTGAAACTTCACCACTAAAGTCCTATAACATACCTTATCTAATCACTACTCATATCCCACTAGATTCTTAGGACACTTTTGATTCCAAATTATGTTATGAATATTTGTATTTTGTGGTTTTAATTTATACCACACATTGTATAAAAATTAAAATAAATTTTTTTTCAAATATGCCAAAAATAGCATTAACAAATAAAAAAATTAGCTCTGCATCCTAAAGCTGTCATCTCCTCATGTTCTTTGACAGTAAGTATCTTATTAGAAAGGAGACTCCAGAAATGTCAATTATTTCACCTTTTTAAAAGATATTCCCTTAAAAAATGAAGAGAGGTGGGGCCAGCGCCTTGGCTCACTTGGTTAATACTCCGCCTGCATTCTCCATATGGGCACTGGGTTCTAGTCCCGGCTGCTCCTCTTCCAGTCCAGCTCTCTGCTGTGGCCAGGGAGTGCAGTGGAGGATGGCCCAAGTCCTTGGGCCCTGCACCCCATGGGAGACCAGGAGAAGCACCTGGCTCCTGGCTTCAGATTGGCACAGGCTGGCCATAGCAGCCATTTGGGGAGTGAACCAATGGAAGGAAGACCTTTCTCTCTGTCTCTTTCTCTCTCACGGTCTATAACTCCACCTGTCAAATAAATTTTTAAAAAAATGAAGAGAGACTAAAAGCACAGCTAAATGTTTTACACATCTTATGCTTCTTTTTTCACTCTATTTTCCTCCTAGTGCTGAATGCCATTTTCAGAAGTCCATCTCATTTTTAAATAGGAAAGAATTGGACACTTAGATTTACAATATTAACTTAAATTGATTTTATTACTTGTGAAATTCCATTTCTCATTATTTAGCTTCCATCATGAATTATATGATGAAATAAAGAAAATATTCCCTACTTGGAGGTGAGCATGAACGAGTTTTGTGTGGAACAGAAGGGTCGTCATTCCCTGTGTCACACCAGCAGGCGTGTTTGTGAATCTTTTTGTCCCGGGGCCAGGATGGCTGTCTGGGGCTGCACTTCTCCTGAGCTTCCGTGTTCTCCAGGTAGCTCATCTGTCTCATTCCTCCAGGGAGCTCACCTGACTATCTCACATTCCCAGAATCCAAGTGGAATTCTCTCTCCAAAACTTTATACACACTTACGTGTACATTCAACCCTTTCTGTCCTGTAGCAGCTTCCCAGGCTACCTTCCATTCCTCTGCTACTGGTTCCCAGGGAGAAAGAATGGGCATCAACACTGGCCACGCATGCCTGAGAGAGGGGACTGCATCCAGAAGACATCAACTCAGGTCCTGCCCCTTCCGTGGGCCACTCAGAGAGAGCAGATGTGGGGTGACAAGAACCTGGTCACCCTGATCAAGTCTGAATTGTTTTTGAAGGACCATTCTGTTTCCAGAGCCTGTACCCTATGCTTTGCAGAAGTTTCCCGAGAAACATGAAGGATGCTTATTAATATTTGCCCATAAGATGAGTAATTTCTAGAGAGCTTGTGTATGAAATGTTGGACACAGTTAACACTACTGCACTATATACTTGAAATCTGCTAAGCAGTTTTTTATGCTTTATTTAATGCTTTTATTTTATTTGAGGGAAAAATACCGATTGATATTCCATCCACCGGTTAACTCCCGAAATGCCTGCAACAGGTAGTACTGCTCCAGGCTGAAATCAGGAGCCAGGAACTCAGTCCAGGTCTCCCATGGGAGTGGCACAGAGTCAAGTACTTTAGCCATCACTGCTGCCTCCCAGATACACATGATAAGGAAGCTAGAACTGGGAACAGAGCCAAGACTTGAACTTAGGCACTCATATGGGATGCAGACATTCCAAGTGATGCCTCAATTTCTGCACCAAATGCTTACCTTAGAGAACAGATCTTCAAATGGTAACAATGCAAAGTGATGCATGTGTAACTAACTTGATTGAGGTAATAGTTTCATAATGAATACATGTATCAAAGCATCACATTGTCCTTCCTTAAGTATATACAAAGTAATTTGACAATTATACCCCCAATAAACCTGGGGAAAAAGATATATATCTAGGTCCAAACTTTGTAGAAGGAAAGGACAGGTTCAAAAGAATCTAAGATCTGAGTGCCTGTACCTAGAAATGGAATTACTTCTGCTCAGTTATGACAGAAACAAAAGAACAAAAGATAGAATTAAAATGAGGTTTAATTATGTAATGCTGACAACATGGCCATTTTTACCTACCATTCTGGATTGCTAGATGGTGGTCTCATGCTACTTATGATGTGTACCAGGGTCAGAGCCACGTCTTGAGTGTCATGTGGTAATTGTGATGAAGTGGGCTAGTTTGTGCACCTGCTCATGGTCTCCTCCACTGTCAGATGTGCACTTTGTATTGTCTGCTTTCTAGCAACCAGAAGAGTTTGTGCCACATAAAGTTATTATTAATAATTAATTGTCTATGATGGTTGAATTATCTAATTATTATCATTTTATTTGATCACGTGAATAAGTGTTGTGTATGTAAACCCAGTCTTTCTTACCTGTGTTCACTTTTCATGGCCATCCTGCCATGGTTTAAGCTGATCAAGCACATATACTAAGCAACACATATTCCTAAGCATTTTGTTTCTGATCAATGCCAAAAGAGTGAACATTTAGCGTGCAGGGTCACATCAGCAGCAAAAGCCAGTGAACCAGGTGCTGGGGATTTCAGAACCCACTCCTTGGCCTCGGAGCACCAGCGAAAGAATAGACCCAAATTGGCTATGATAGATATCAATTAGAAATCAGCCGGCTTTCATCTGCACATTAATGTTTATTGCAGCTCAATTCACAATAGCTAAGACCTGGAACCAACCCAAATGCCCATCAACAGTAGACTGGATAAAGAAATTATGGGACATGTACTCCATAGAATACTATACAGCAGTAAGGAACAATGAAACCCAGTCATTTGAAACAAGATGGAGGGATCTGGAAAACATCATGCTGAGTGAATTAAGCCAGTCCCAAAGAGACAAATATCATTTCTTTTCCCTGATCGGCGACAACTAACTGAGCACCAAAGGGGAAACCTACGGAAATGAAATGGACACTATAAGAAACAATGACCTGATCAGCTTAGGTCCTGACTCTAGATATAGAATGTAATACTTTATCCTTATACTTTGCGTTTCTGTGTGGGCACAAACTGATGAGCTCTTTACTAATGATATACTGAAGTGATCCTCTGTATATAAAGAGAATTGGAAATGAAAAAAAAAAAATAACAACCTGGTATTGAAGGGGAAATGGCATAGAAAGTTAATTAATTTGAAAAAAAAAAATCATGTGGGTTCTCTGTCTTTAATGTGCTGTACATTGCTATTTGATGCTATAATTAGTAATCCAATGGTAGTTTTTTTCACTTTGTAGTGCTATATGGGCAAAATGTTGAAAACTTTACCTAATATATACTAAGCTGATCTTCTGTATACAAAGAGAATTGAAAATGAATCCTTACATGAATGGAAGGGGAGAGGGAGCGGGAGAGGGGAGGGTTGCGGGCGGGAGGGAATTTACGGGAGGGGGGAAGCCATTGTAACCCATAAGCTGTACTTTGGAAATTTATATTCATTAAATAAAAGTTAAAAAAAAAAAAAAAAAAAAAAAGAAATCAGCCGGCTTTGTGTTGTCCTTACCAGGTAGCCCTTTCGTTGTGATCCTTTCTCTGCCTTTCTTTACTTTATTACAAAATAATATTCATGTTTTCACTATCATTCACTTTGAATATTAGCCTTAATAAGAGAAAAGGAATATTAATTTCAGAAGAAATCAGTATTTTTTTTCTCAAAACTTGTAGAGACACAAAAAGAATGATCATGTATTAGTTTGTATTCTTCCTGTTAAAAACAATTTTTTTCACTAACAAATGTAAGAACTACTCACTGAAAAAATACAGAGAACTATGGAGAAAATGATCATTTCACTTAGCCCCACCAAGACAGAGCAATTGTTCTAGCATTTGCTGTGTGTGGAGTTTTTGGTTATGGTCTTCTGTTTGTATGCACATGTGTGTGGATGTATATATATGCTTACAGTTTGTATATGTGTGTGCATTCATATATGCATGTGTCTATGTGTGTTTGCATGTGTACATGCATATATGTGTGCAGCTCTCACATATATGTGTATGTGTGTGTATGTGTGTAGATGTCTGCATGTGTGTGCATGTAGATGACATGTGGCTGTGTATGCATATGTCCACATATGTGTGCAGTTTGTGTTGGTCCAGGTGTGGAGTGGATGTTCATACAGATGCCAGGTCTGTATTTCGGTATCACGCTTAGAGAACAAGTAGTGCTGCCATTTAATTTATATAAGCAAATCCTCTCTGCCTTGCAAGCCTTCTTTTCGATGTTTGGGACAAGTCTGGTTTCCATGGTCACCAACCAAGTCCTTTTATCAGAGGTACCTCAGCATCTGTATCATTCTAGAAGCTTGAAATCCCCCTTGCCTCCTGTCACTGTGCTGGCCTCATCCATCCTGTGCTCCTGACCTAAGCTTGTGCAATTGGTTAGAGGACAGACAGCTTCAATAAAGGCAGCATCCTTCCAGTCACCTGGGAACGTACCCACAGCTCCTGGGACCCCTTTGGTTAGTCACCATACTCACTCTTATTTGTATTTTATATTGACATCCGACTTTCAGACAAATTTACATTTCCTGAAAAAACAAATGCTGAACTGCTTATTTGAATTTCTGGGATAACGTTATCTATCTCTTCTTCAAAAAGTTACCTTGATAAACCTCCCACTGGAGTTGTCTAAGTGCAAATAACTACTGAAAAAGGCCTTGCCATCCTAACTTCCACCTTTATCCTCCAGTCATGGATAAGGGGAAGATGACAAAGTCTCCCAGCCTGAAGCTCCTCAAGCAAGGGGTTCTAGTCTCCTCAAAAGTGATAACCCAGCATGGCACTCCCCCATGCAAAATAGCTGGAAGGAGAATGACAGACTTGTCAACTGATGAAAGGTCTATGAGCTGCGTCTTCATCATTAAAGCTACTGGGCTTGTAGTGTAGGAGGGAAACTGCAGACCACAAGGAGAGAGGGCTAGGACCAGGGCGGGGTGAAGAATAGACGGTCTGACAGGCTCTTTTCTCCACGCAGCATTGCTGTGGAAGTCAGCAGCACTCAGTGCGGGAGAGAAGTCATCACCAGGCATATATTAGCAGGACGGATATGAGCACCAGCTGTGTCCTAAATTTCTTTCCACACCTCGAAGGCCAGGTGATCACAAACAAGGATGTTCTCCCTTGAAAACAGCACAAAGACAGAGCCTTGTTCCACATCCCCGAAATTCACCATAAGGAGCACAAATGGTCACAGCATTCAGCAAGACCCTTTGTAGTACACACTGCCAGCTGAGACGATGCAAGCTCACAGGGAAAAATGGAGAGGCACTTAAAGAGCACCACTGAATACAAGAAGGAACTTATACCAGGCCCAAACAAAAGCTAAAACACAGTCCAATAATGTAAATTAGTCCATTAAGCATTCTCAAGAAGATAAACAAAGAGTTACTTATAAAAGAGAACCAAGGGTCTGCGTTATTTGAATTAATTTTTATCTAACTGATTATTTAACTAATGCTTAGGACCAGCTTACCCAGTAGAGGAGGAGTAGAATAAATATAAAGACAAACCACTGTACTCAAGGCTCAGGTTGTGACACTTTGTTAGAAACATTAGGAAGAGATAGAGACGTAGATGATGCAAAACAGAGTTTGGGAATTTTGAGAACAGAAGAAATGCATCAACAGGAACATAAAAGGCTATCAGGGACAAAAAGAGCAGAAAAATAGGAAACAGTATCTGAGGATTTCCATAGATGAATGAAGAAGTATTCTGGCAAACTGAAGTTTGCTTATACTTGAGTTCTCCAAGTACTCAAAAATAAAAAAAAATAAAAAAACCCACACTTAGAAATATTTTCATGAAATTTAAGTGAATGAAAGACAAAAGGAAATGTTTCAAAACTACCAAAGAAGTAAATATTTCCCAAACAGAAAACAAATTCCACTAGATCAACATTAAACTTTTCAACAGTAATTTTAATGGAAGAAGAAAATGGGTAATATTTTCACGTGTTTAAGTAACGTAGCCTTAGACTAACTTTATTTTTTATTTTTTTTAGATTTATGTATTTATTTGAATGGCAAAGTTACAGAGAGCCAGAGACAGAAAGAAAGGTCTTCCATCTGCTGGTTCACTCCCCAGTTGGCCGCAACATGTGGAGCTGTGCCGATCTGAAGCCAGGAGCAAGGAGTTTCTTCTGGGTCTCCTACGTGGATGCAGGGGCCCAAGCACTTGGGCCATCCTCCACTGCTTTCCTAGGCCACAGCAGAGAGCTGGAAGGGAAGTGGAGCAGCCAGGACTCGAAACAGCACCCACATGAAATGCTTGCACTACAAACAAGGGCTTTACCTTGTTGTGCCATAATGCCAGCCCCAAGACTAGCTTTCAACCCAACTCAATCATCATTGAATTAAATGGCTAAAGAAATGCTCAGACATTCAAAGAATGAGATGGTACCAGGATCTGATATGTAAGTACTCCAATAAAGAACAAAATCACAGAGGACAAGAGTCCCTGGAAGTGATGGTTTACATAATCCACAAAAGGGGATATTTTCTTACAAACAACGGACACAAAACAATCAGGTAGGAGATGCATATCTACAACAATTCAGACCAGAATTCTAGGTATTCCTGTCATACATGGACAGGGGTGTGGAGGGCCACACAAGAGTGGAGAGGAGAACCTGATATGAAGACTGGGATGACATGGACAGTGATAAATTGGAACTGGTAGAGAAATTAAGTTACTTTCCATTGAGGCAAGAAGACAAAGGCAGTTCTGAGATCACAAGGTTCAGCAATCACTGCTTTTGAACACTGAACGTGGTTGAAAGGGAGCAATGCAAGTCACGCTGGCGAATCGAAAAGCGGTGCTGAGAGTCAGAGAGGCTGGAGGAGAGTAAACACTCTACCAGCTCATCTTCAGAAGCTCACAAAACACAGAGCTGAACACAGCACTGTCTACGCTATACGTGGATATCTACTGCTGTGCTCAGTCTGCAAATAGGAGAAGATGGTTGTCATCAAATTACAAAAGAGTTACTATTGCAGGAAGTGGAGACGGGGTGGCCCACCAGGCTCTCCAAAGCACTAACATGTCAGCTTTTACAAAGTGTTCTTTCAAGGGGTTCTTCTCCTTTTATGTTTTGCTTTATATTTTTAGATGCACATTTATGCATATTGCCCAAAATAATATATGACTAAATAGTAAATAAATATTATAGCTACAGAATTTTCTCTGCTTAATAGATGGGTTTATCAATAATTACAAATTTTCATAAATAGCAAACTCCATGCCAGTTTCCTTGTTTCCCTTGTTTGTATTCAAACTGTCCTACACAAATATTTTAGAACCTAATGTAGACATAATAAAATTACTGTGAGTGGTGAAAAAATAAAAAGATTACTTCATCAGTTCCTCTTTGAACTTCTAAACAATCCTGTGCAATCAAATATGTTCTAAGCTAAATAGATTGTGATGTATATTTACAAATTCTTTAATTTTAGAATGGTCTTTGCAACGTTTGGCTAATGCTTTTCAATTAATCCATTCATTCCTCTAAAAGGTATGGAATCCACTTCCCTTAAAATATACCATGTGTTATGCTAATCACTACACATGAGTCATTTTTTTTATTTATTTGGCAGATAGAGTTAGACAATGAGAGAGAGAGACAGAGAGAAAGGTCTTCCTTCCATTGGCTCACCCCCAAAATGGCCACTTACGGCCGGCACACTGCGTGGATCCGAAGCCAGGAGCCAGGTGCTTCCTCCTGGTCTCCCATGAGGGTGCAGGGCCTAAGCACTTGGGCCATCCCCCACTGCCTTCCTGGGCCACAGCACAGAGCTGGACTGGAAGAGGAGCAACCAGGACCAGAACCCATTGCCCATATGGGATGCTGGCACCGCAAGTGGAGGATTAACCAAGTGAGCCACAGTGCCAGCCCCTATATGAGTCATTTGTAACACTATTAAAAAACAAAGACATGGAATAGGTATAATAACATGAGATTAAGGTAGGTAAATTCCTGAACATGGCACTTCTCTTCCTCTGTCTCTTTCTCCTGTTTGCATTCAGACTGCCCAATGCATTAGAATCTTAGTTTAAGTGATTCAACCTTCTACTAGCCTACTTTAAGATTCCAAGTGATGTCATTCCTGATGGCTAACGACAGGTGTCTGAGTCAGCACAGAGTCTATCAACAAAGGCTGGGAGAGGTTGATGTGTGTCTGAGGAAGGAGTGACTAAATCTCCTAACAGCATTTTTAAAAGTCACATTTGAGACGCAGATTTAACCAAGAGCATAAACTTTTAACTGATATTTGGAATTTGTCTCAACAATATTCTGGCTTAAATTGCACATCATGTTGATGAGTCACTAGGAAGATATTTCCAAGACAAGAAATGTTCTGAGGGGATATGAGGGCAAACTGTCTACATTCATTTATGCCAGAGATACTGAATGTTAAAATGCAAACAAACACACTTCTTTCTCTGCATGCAGATACAAACTCAGGAAAAGACCCAGTAAAATATTTAGTGGAAAAGCAAATCAGCACGCACAATCTCTTGATTGTGTGGTTCAGGAATACCAGTTGTACAGAGTGTACAAAAGAAATTCAATGTCCAGGTCTTCACACTTGTACTTAACTGTGCAAAACTCACACGGGATTGTTGATATAAAATAAAGATAAATATCTGTGAGAATCTACAGGAATATAAGTAGCCTTTATTATGTAAAGAGCATTAGGCAGTACTACAGGCTAATGTTTAATACATGCAAAGGAAGGAGAAATAATCAAATAATTAAATTTAATAAGTGATTCTTGATATTAGCATAGGTTCCATTCCAATGAATATTCATTTATTCTAGCTGATTCCACTAGTTTCTAAGCTGTATTATTTCAGAAGGCTAATGCTTTGACTATTTAAAATATCTATTTTAGAATTTTCAATGTTTGTATAAAAAAACACACATACCAAAATAGTATAGTTGCCATTATGTATTCATAAACACATGGATGCATACAGGAAATAAAAGTATTCTGGAGAAAGACTATTCAACTCAGAAGAAAAACACTAGCATTTTTCTAAAAAGCAGTATCTTAAAAGTAAATATTGAGTATTATGTAATATTATATATACACATGATATATGTATGAATATGGAACCACACTTGGAGAACTGGCTTAAGCACAGCCTAATGTTTTTGTATCTTTTACAAAGGCCTCTGAAAAATATGAAAATATAAAAGAAACATAGTCAGCTAAGGAAGACGTTCTCTATTTGTTGGGTATAATTTGTCAGAGACCTCAATCTCACCCATCTCTGATGTCTCCCACACAGTCCGCAGTGTTCTCTTTCTGCATGTAGAAACAGTTATGTCACTTTCCTTCCAAATGTGTTCAAAGTCTCTGACTTCTACTGGATAAACATAATATCATGATCTGGTCCTGTCCAGGCATCATACTCATTTCCTGTTTCTTAAGAAGCTGGCAATTTTTATAATTTTTTTGCTTTCTTTCTTTTTCCTTCTGCACATAATCTGTTTAGGAGACTATATTCCTTGCATGATTTTTGCAGGAAATTGGTTCATTTTAAATGCTCAGAGGAGTTTGGCACTTCCCTTGCTTTACCCTGAAAGTGACCATATGAAACCAAACTGTCTAAGTCAGTCTCAAGAAAGAGGAAATGAATCAACCTACTTCCTACCCAGAACTTTCACTAGTGTGAGGTCAACCACAAAGGCTACAGTTTTAGCAACAAAAATTCCCCTCCTCTACGGTATCTAAGCAGGTGGATTAAAAAAAAAAATACAACCTTTCCTGTTTTCTTTTCTTTTTTGACAGGCAGAGTGGATAGTGAGAGAGAGAGAGAGAAAGGTCTTCCTTTTTGCCGCTGGTTCACCCTCCAATGGCTGCTGTGGCCGGCTCATCGCGCTGATCCAAAGCCAGGAGCCAGGTGCTTCTCCTGCTCTCCCATGCGGGTGCAGGGCCCAAGGACTTGGGCCATCCTCCACTGCCTTCCCAGGCCATAGCAGAGAGCTGGCCTGGAAGAGGGGCAACCGGGATAGAATCTGGCACCCCGACCGGGACTAGAATCTTGTGTGCCGGCGCCGCAAGGCGGAGGATTAACCTGTTAAGCCACGGCACCAGCCTCCTGTTTTCTTGTAAAGCCACAGTCCCATCAAGTTAGGGTCTCCCTCTTGTGGGCTCATTTAACTTGAAGTTTTCCCCTTTCTTAATTCCCCACAATGAGGATTGCATTTCAACGTGTGCTTTGGTGGGGCATTCAAAGAGCAGCAGCTACCACCACTGTCAAAGACAACACATAACAAAGAGAGAAGGGGTGGAGCCCAAACAGGGCAGACACTGTGATTTCAACCCCTGGATCCTGGCTGCAGCAGAAGCCACATCCTTATGGGCCCTTAGAAATACAAATTTTCCTCCAATTCTCTTGCAATGTCAAGGAGGCACCTTTTCGTCTTTGTAAGTAGTGGGGCCACTACAAATACATCCCCTCGCTCTGCATCACTAACAATATCCTGAAATACTGAAATACACATATTTTCTAGAATTCATGTTAGTTCATGCCTTCATGGCTTGGCACAACAGTCCTCATTTAGAACACTCTCCCGGTGCCTCTCAGCCTTATTAAACACTTTTCCCCATTTCATTCTTGGCTGACATGATATTTCCACCATCAAGATGCTTCTGATATGAACAGAAATTCAGTTCTTCCTTCTCCTATTCTTCTTCTGTATAAAAGATATAATCAAGGCCTAATGAAAATATTTGTTGACTTAGATACATTCCTAGGAAATACTACCCACATGGAAAGCAGGAACTGTGGATGTTAAAGCAAATTTTGATGGGATCTAATGTATGCAGGCTGAGTAAGGAAAAGAATTTCTTGTCTCACGGTGATGGAAACTAGAAGACTGGCATCAGGGTATTAAGTGGGCGGTTTCCTCTGAAACCTGCAGGGCTAAGTCTTTCCTTGCTTCCTCCCGGCTTCTGCTGATTTGCTAGCAACCTCTGATGTTCTTTGGCTTATAACTAACAGGGCTCCAACTTTTCTGTCATCACAGAGTATGTTCCCTGTGTGTCTGTGTCTGTAGAGAGCTATTTTCACCCCTTAAAAGATCACGAAACTGAAGAGGAAGTTAGGCCCTGACAGAGAGACAAGTTAGGCACTGACCAGGGAGAGACAAGACCCCTGAGGAGGGCAGATGTCTGATCTCTATCTACTGTAACCCCTGCTGCAGTTCCCCACAGGAATTGGCATGTCTGGGCAGTCATCCAAATCACTGTTCCCCAAAGGTGTTGACATGTCTGGGTAGGCACCCTAATCTCAGTTTTCTGCGACCCCCATGCTCAAGTTCCCCACAAGCATGGTCTCAAGTTCCTCCTGCATGGCCCTGAGTCTCAGAGGCTGCACTGAGCCCACCAGCGCTGCCACTGTTAATGCATGATGCTGATGGACCTGTAAATACTGTCAGAACCCTGGATCAGATGCCCAGTCTTGGGAAGTGATTCCACAGGGCCCATCAACCTTAACAAACTGCGTCTAGTGAATCTTGACCCAGCCTCTGGTGCCTGCTTGAACTAAGGGAATTTTTCCTATCCAGCTTTCTGTAACAAAACTGCATACAACCAGTTCTAATAACTTCATCCTAACTTGACTACACCAGCAAAAATCCTATTTCCAAATAAAGTTACAAGTCAATGTATAGAGATTATAATATCAATCCATCTTCAGTGAAGAAATAATTCATCTTCTAGCAGTGATTTTTAAATACATACAAATCCATGTTAAAAGGTATATATTGCATCAAGATTGCAATTTATGACAATAGCCACAAAAAGAGGAGGGTTTTTTCCAGGAATTCTTAGCTTCTGCCAATATCTTGCAGAGTTTCTCCCAATGTTCTCTACTAATTGGATGCTATCAGGATATAGATTTAGGGCTTTGAGCCATTTGGAGTAGATTTTTGTAAGTTGTAAGATAGGGGACTTGTTTAATAGTTCTGCATGTGGAGATCCAGTTTTCCAGCAACATTTGTTAAAGAGAAATGTCCTTGCTCCAGGTAATGATTTTATTTTTATTATTATTAATTTTTTTGGACAGGCAGAGTGGACAGTGAGAGAGAGAGACAAGAGAGAAAGGTCTTCCTTTGCCATTGGTTCACCCTCCAATGGCCACCGCGGCTGGCGCACTGCAGCTGGCGCACCGCACTGATCCGAAGCCAGGAGCCAGGTGCTTCTCCTGGTCTCCCATGGGGTGCAGGGCCCAAGCACTTGGGCCATCCTCCACTGCACTCCCGGGCCATAGCAGAGAGCTGGCCTGGAAGAGGGGCAACCGGGACAGAATCCGGCACCCCGACTGGGACTAGAACCCGGTGTGCCGGCGCCGCAAGGCAGAGGATTAGCCTGTTGAGCCATGGCGCCGGCTAGGTATTGATTTTAGCTCTTTGTCAAAGAAAACTTGCTTGAAGATGTGTAGGTTGATTTCTGGAGCTTCTATTCTGTTCCATTAGTCTACATGTCTCTTTTTGTGCCAGTACCAAGCTGTTTTGATTATAACTGCCCTGCAGTATGTCTTAAAATCAGGTATTGTGATTCCTCTGGCTTCGTTTTTGTTGTACAAGATTGTTTTAGGGGCCAGTGCTGTGGCGTAGCAGATAAGGCCACCACCTGCAGTGCCAGAATCCCATGTGGGCTCTGGTTCAAATCCTGGCTGCTCCATTTTCCATCTAGCTCTCTACTACGGCCTTGGAAAGCAGTAGAAGATGGACCAAGTCTTTGGGCCCCTGCACCCACATGGGAGATCCAGAAAAAGCTCCTGACTCCTGCCTTCCGATTGGCGCAGCTCTGGCCATTGCAGCTATCTTGGGAGTGAACCAGCGGATGGAAGACCTGTCTCTCTCTCTCTCTCTGCCATTCTGTAACTCTGCTTTTCAAATAAATAAAATAAAATCTTAAAAAAAAGAATGCTTTAGCTATTCAGGATCTCTTGTATTTCCATATGAATTTTAGCATCATTTTTTCTAGATCTACAAAGAATGCCATTGGTTTTTTGCTTGGGATCATATTGAATATGTAAGTTACTTTTGGTAGTATGGACATTTTGATGATGTTGATACTTCCAATTCATTAGCATGGAAAATTTTTTAACTTTTATTTAATAAATATAAATTTCCAAAGTACAACTTTTGGATTATAGCAGCTTTTCCCCCCATAACCACCCTCCCATTCATAACCATCCCATCTCCCACTCCCTCTCCCATCTAATACATATCAAGATTAATTTTCAATTATCTTTATATACAGAAGATCAATTTACTATATAGCAAGTAAGGATTTCAACAGTTTGCACCCAAACAGATACAAAAGTATAAAGTACTGTTTGAGTACTAGTTATAGCATTATTTCACATAGTACAACACATTAAGGACAGAGATCCTACAAGGGAAATAACTGCATAGTGACTCCTGTTGTTGATTTAACAATTGACGCTCTTGTTTATGGCATCAGTAATCACCCAAACCTCTTGTCATGAGCTGCCAAGGCTATGGAAGCCTGTTGAGTCTGCCAACTCAACAAAGTACAGTCTATGGATTACAATGGCTCCCCACCCCCATAATTTCCCTCCCACTCGGACCCCTCCCATCTCCCACTCCCTCTCCCATTCCATTCACATCAAGATTCATTTTCAATTCTCTTTATATACAGATTGATTTAGTATATATTAAGTAAAGATTTCATCAGTTTGCACCCACACAGAAACACAAAGTGTAAAATACTGTTTCAGTACTAGTTATAGCATTACTTCACATTGGATAATACATTAAGGACAGATCCCACATGAGGAGTAAGTACACAGTGACTCCTGTTGTTGACTTAACAATTTGACACTCTTGTTTATGGCGTCAGTAATCTCCCTAGGCTCTAGTTATGAGTTGCCAAGGCTATGGAAGCCTTTTGAGTTCGCGAACTTCAATCTTATTTAAACAAGGCCATAGTCAAAGTGGAAGTTCTCTCCTCCCTTCAGAGAAAGGTACCTCCTTCTTTGATGGCCCCATTCTTTCTACTGGGATCTCACTCACAGAGAACTTTCATTTAGGTCATTTTTTTTTTTTTTGCCACAGTGTCTCGGCTTTCCATGCCTGAAATACTCTCATGGGCTCATCAGCCAGATCCAAATGCCTTAAGGGCTGATTCTGAGGTCAGAGTGCTGTTTAGGACATCTGCCATTCTATGAGTCCACTGTGTATCCCGCTTCCCATGTTGGATTGTTTTCTCCTTTTTAATTCTATCAGTTAGTATTAGCAGACACTAGTCTTGTTTATGTGATCTCTTTGACTTTTAGACCTATCATTATGATCAATTATGAACTGAAATTGATCACTTGGACAAGTAAGATGGCATTGGTACATGCCACCTTGATGAGATTGAATTGGAATCCCCTGGCACATTTCTAAATCTACCGTTTGGGGCAAGTTCACCTGAGCATGTCCCAAATTGTACATCTCCTCCCTCTCTTATTCCCACTCTTATATTTAACAGGGATCACTTTTCAGTTAAATTTAAACACCTAAGAATAATTGTGTGTTAATTAAAGAATTCAACCAATGGTATTAAGTAGAACAAAAAAACACTAAAAAGAATAAAATAGTAAGTTGTTCCTCGACAGGACAAGGGCTGATCAAGTCACTGTTTCTTATAGTGTCCATTTCACTTCAACAGGTTTCCCCTTTAGTGCTCAGTTAGTTGTCACCAATCAGGGAGAACATATGATATTTGTCACTTTGGGACTAACTAAATTCACTCAGCATAATGTTTTCCAGATTCCTCCATTTTTTTGCAAATGACTGGATTTCATTGTTTTTGACTGCTGTACAGTATTCTATAGAGTTCATGTCCCATAATTTCTTTATCCAGTCTACTGTTGATGGGTATTTGGGTTGGTTCCAGATCTTAGCTATTGTGAATTGAGCTGCAATAAACATTAATGTGCAGTCAGCTTTTTTGTTTACCAGTTTAATTTCCTTTGGGTAAATTCTAAGGAGTGGAATGGCTGGGTGGTATGGTAGGGTTATAGTCAGGTTTCTGAGGAATCTCCAGACTGACTTCCATAGTGGCTTAACCAGTTTGCATTCCCACCAACAGTGGGTTAGTGTCCCTTTTTCCCCACATCCTCTCCAGCATCTATTGTTGGTTGATTTCTGAATGTGGGCCATTCTAACCGGGGTGAGGTGAAATCTCATTGTGGTTTTGATTTGCATTTCCCTGATTGCTAGTGATCTTGAACATTTTTTCATGTGTCTGTTTTCCATTTGGATTTCCTCTTTTGAAAAATGTCTCTTGAGGTCCTTGGCCCATCTCTTAAGTGGGATGTTTGTTTTGTTGTTGTGGAGTTTCTTGATTTCTTGGTAGATTCTGGTTATCAGCCCTTTATCTGTTGCATAGTTTGCAAATATTTTTTCCCATTCTGTTGGTTGCCTCTTCACGTTCCTGACTGTTTCTTTTGAAGTACAGAAACTTCTCAATTTGATACAATCCCAAATGTTAATTTTTGTTTTGACTGCCTGTGCTTCTCAGGATCTTTTCCACTGGTTTATTTAAAAGATTTGTTAAGGGACTTAAAGGGAGACTTAAACTCCAATACAGCAGTACTGGGGGACTTCAATACTCCACTCTCAGAAATAGATCAACAGGACAGAAGATCAACAAGGATACAGTAGATTTAAACTACACTATAGCCCAAATGGATCTAATAGATATCTACAGAACTTTTTTTCCTACATCTAAGGACTTTACATTCTTCTCAGCAGTACATGGAACCTTCTCTAGGATTGACCACATACTAGGCCATAAAGCAAGTCTCTGCAAATTCAAAAGAATTAGAATCATATGATGCAGCTTCTCAGACCACAAATGAATGAAATTGGAAATTAGCAACTTGGGAGTCCCTAGAGCATATGCAAACACATGGAGATTGAACAACATGCTCCTGAATGAACAATGGGTCATAGAAGAAATCAAAAGAGAAATCAAAAACTTTCTGGAAGTAAATGAGGATAACAGCAAAACATACCAAAACTTATGGTATACAGCAAAAGCAGTGTTAAGAGAAAAGTTTATATCAATAGGTGCCTACATCAAGAAATTGGAAAGGCACCAAATAAGGGAGCTTTCAAGTCATCTCAAGGATCTAGAAAATCAGCAGCAAACCAAACCCAAATCTAGTAGGAGAAGAGAAATAATTAAAATCAGAGAGGAAATCAACAGGATTGAATCCAAAAAAAAAAAATTACAAAAAATCAGCCAAATGAGGAGCTGGTTTTTTGAAAAAATAAACAAAATTGACACCCCATTAGCCCAACTAACTAAAAAAAGAAGAGAAAAGACCCCAATCAATAAAATCAGAGATGAAAATGGAAACGTAACAACAGAAACCACAGAAATAAAAAGAATCATCAGAAATTACTACAAGGGCTTGTATGCCAGCAGGGAAATCTATCAGAAATGGATAGATTCCTGGACACATGCAACTTACCTAAATTGAACCAGGAAGACATGGAAAACCTATAAGTGAGACAGAAGTTGAAACAGTAATAAAGGCCCTCCCAACAAAGAAAAGCTCAGTACCAGATGGATTCACCGCTGAATTCTACCAGACATTTAAAGAAGAACTAATTCCAATTCTTCTCAAACTATTCAGAACAATTGGAAAAGAGGGAATCCTCAAAAATTCTTTCTAAGAACCCAGCATTACCTTGATTCCTAAGTCGGAAAAAGATGCAGCATTGAAAGAGAATTACAGACCAATAGCCCTGATGAACATAGATGCAAAAATCCTCAATAAAATTCTGGCCAATAGAATGCAACAACACATCAGAAAGATCATCCAACCAGACCAAGTGGGATTTATCCCTGGTATGCAGGGATGGTTCAATGTTCGCAAAACAATCAACGTGATACACCACATTC
Organism: Lepus europaeus; assembly: GCF_033115175.1. NCBI lineage: Eukaryota > Metazoa > Chordata > Mammalia > Lagomorpha > Leporidae > Lepus > Lepus europaeus. Next base: position 4,700,886 of record NC_084832.1, on the reverse strand, counting down.
ACAGACTGCAGAAGAAAAATCATATGATTCTCTCCATAGACGCAGAGAAAGCATTTGATAAAATACAACACCCTTTCATGATGAAAACTCTAAGCAAACTGGGTATGGAAGGAACATTCCTCAATACCATCAAAGCAATTTATGAAAAACCCACAGCCAACATCCTCTTGAATGGGGAAAAGTTGGAAGCATTTCCGCTGAGATCTGGTACCAGAAAGGGATGCCCACTCTCACCACTGCTATTCAATATAGTTCTGGAAGTCTTAGCCAGAGCTATTAGGCAAGAAAAAGAAATTAAAGGGACACAATTTGGGAAGGAAGAACTCAAACTATCCCTCTTTGCAGATGATATGATTCTTTATTTAGGGGACCCAAAGAACTCTACTAAGAGACTGCTGGATCTCATAGAAGAGTTTGGCAAAGTAGCAGGATATAAAATCAATGCAAAAAAATCAACAGCGTTTGTATACACAGACAATGCCACAGCTGAGGAAGAACTTCTAAGATCAATCCCATTCACAATAGCTACAAAAACAATCAAATACCTTGGAATAAACTTAACCAAGGATGTTAAAGATCTCTACAATGAAAATTACAAAACCTTAAAGAAAGAAATAGAAGAGGATACCAAAAAATGGAGAAATCTTCCATGCTCATGGATGGGAAGAATCAATATCATCAAAATGTCCATTCTCCCAAAAGTAATTTATACATTCAATGCAATACCAATCAAGATACTGAAGACATTCTTCTCAGATCTGGAAAAAATTATGCTGAAATTCATATGGAGACACAGGAGACCTCGAATAGCCAAAGCAATCTTGTACAACAAAAACAAAGCCGGAGGCATCACAATACCAGATTTCAGGACATACTACAGGGCAGTTGTTATCAAAACAGCATGGTACTGGTAGAGAAACAGATCTGGATAGACCAATGGAACAGAATAGAAACACCAGAAATCAATCCAAACATCTACAGCCAACTTATATTTGATCAAAGATCCAAAACCAATCCCTGGAGTAAGGACAGTCTATTCAATAAATGGTGCTGGGAAAATTGGATTTCCACGTGCAGAAGCATGAAGCAAGACCCCTACCTTTCACCTTACACAAAAATCCACTCAACAAGGATTAAAGACTTAAATCTATGACCCAACACCATCAAATTATTAGAGAGCGTTGGAGAAACACTGAAAGATATAGGTATGACAAAGTCTTCTTCTATTTCTTTCTTTAGTGTTTTGTAAATTTCATTGTAGAGCTCTTTGACACCCTTGGTAAATTTATTCCAAGGCATTTAATTATTTTAGGAGCTATTGTGAATGGGATTGATCTTAAAAGTTCTTTCTCAGCCATGGCATTGTCTGTTCATACAAAGGCTATATCCTGCCACTATACGAAACTCTATTATGAGTTCCAATAGTCTCTCAGTGGAGTCTTTTTGAATTCTCTATATATAGAATTATGTCATCTGCAAACAGGGATAGTTTGATTTCCTCTTTTCCAACTTGTATCCCTTTGATTTATTTTCTTGCGTAATGGATCTAGCTAAAACTTCCAGAATTATATTAAATAGCAATGTGCAAGTGGGCATCCTTGTCTTGTTCCATATCTTAAGGGGAATACTTCCAGCTTTTCCCAATTCAATAGGATTCTGGCCATGCATTTGTCATAAATTGCTTTGATTATTTTGAAGAATGTTCCTTCAATACCAAATTTGGATAAGGTTTTCATCATGAAAGGATGTTGTATTTTATCAAATGCTTTCTCTACATTTATTGAGATAATCATATGGCTGAACGGATTAAAAACAAGACCCATCTATTTGCTGCCTACAAGAAACACATCTGACCAACAAAGATGCATGCAGACTGAAAGTGAAATGATGGAAATAGATATTTTCTGCTACAGAAAGCAAAAAAAAAATGCTGGTGTTGCCATCCTAATATTCTAAAAATACATTTTAACACAAAAACTGTTAAAAGAAATGAAGAAGGGCACTATGTAATGATGAAAAGATCAATTCAACAGGAAGATGTGACTATAATAAATGTATATGCCCCCAATTATAGGGTACTTGGCTATTTAAGAGAAATGTTAATGAATATACAGACAGACATAGCCTCCAATACAATAGTAACGGGGGACTTCAGTACCCCACTTTCATCAATAGAAAGATCAACTAGACAGAAAATCATTAAAGAAACAACAGAATTAATTGACACCTTAGACCAAATGGCCCTGATATTAGAGAATTTTTCACCCCACAGTTGCATAATACTCATTTTTCTCATCAGTGCATTGAACTTTCTCTAGGATAGACTGTATACTAGGCTATAAAGCAAGTCTCAACAAATTCAAAAAATATCTGAAATCATACCATGAATGTTTTCTGGCTACAATGGAATGAAGCTGGAAAACAACTCAAGAATCTCTAGAACATATGCAAACACATGGAGACTGAACAATATGTTACAGAATAAACAGTGGATCATAGAAGAAATAAAAAGAGAAATTTTAAAAAATTTCTGGAAATGAATGAAGATGATAATACATCATATCAAAACTTTCAGGATACAGGAAAAGCAGTGTTAAGAGGGAAGTTTATAGCAGTTGGTGCCCACATGAAGAAATTGGAGATGCTATCAATGCATCTCAAACACCTAGAAAAACAACAACAAACCAACCCCAAATTAGATGGAAGAAAGAAATAATTAAAATTAGAGAAGGAATAAACAAAACTGAAACCAAATAAGCAATACAAAAGATCAGTGAAATGAAGAGCTGGTTTTTTGAAAAAATAAACAAAATTGACATGCTATTTGCCCAACTAACCAAAAAAAAAAAAAGAAGCAGAAATGCAAATCAATAAAATCAGAGATTAAAATGGAAATATAACAACAGATACCACAGAAATAAAAAGAATCATCAAGAATTACTACAAAGGGCTGTATGCCAACAAACTTGGAAACCTAGAAGAAATGGATAGATTCCCAGACACATACAACCTGCCTAAATTGAGTCATGAAGACATAGAAAACCTAAACAGACCAATAACAAAGATAGAAATTGAATCAATAATAAAGACCCTCCCAGCAAAGAAAAACACAGGACCAGATGGCTTCACTGCTGAATTCTACCAGACATAGAAAGAACTAATTCCAATTCTTCTCAAGCTATTCAAAACAATGGAGAGGGAGGGAATCTTCTCAAACTACTTCTATGAAGCCAGCATCACCTTAATTCCTAAACCGGAAAAAGATGCAATATAGAAAGAGAACTATAGACCAATGTCCCTGATAAACATAGATGCAAAAATCCTTAATAAAATCTTAGCTAATTGAATTTAACATCACATCAGAAAGATCATTCACCCAGATCAAATAGGATTTATCCCTTGTATGCAGGGGTGGTTCAACATTTGCAAAGCAATAAATGTGATACATCACATTAACAAACTGAAGAACAAAAACCATATTATATAAATTTTGTGTCAATTAAAAAGAATATTCAAGGTACACTGGATGTGTTCAGTGGCGAAACTGACAAACTCTACTAATTATTTCTCCACTTAAGTACTGATTTGAGGTGATTTCCTATGTCACGTAAATATTTTTTTTTCCTTCCAGTTAGCTCAGGTATCTATTTAGGACATTTCTGGATGAACATACACTAGAATTCATCTATGTAATTATTTTTTCCCTACTTGAATTAGCACTCTATTATTGACAAATAATATCATTCTTTAATTTTTGTAAATGCATTTTAAGCTGTAATTCCATCAACAAATAATTTTTATAAATGAGTTTAGCTCACTTTTCATATAAATCTATTAAATAGAATTATTTTCTAAAATGAGGCAGGTGTTGTGGTGTAGCATGTTAACTTGATGCCTGAGATCCTAGCATTCCATAATGGTGCCAATTCATGTCCTGGCTGCTGCACTTCCAATCCAGCTCCCTGATAATGCACCTGGGAAAGGAGCAGAAAATGACCCAAGTGCCCTGCACCCATGTGGGAGATCCGAGTGGACTTCCAGGCTCCTGTCTTCAGCCTGGCCCAGCTCTGACTGTTGTGGCTATTTGGAGAGTGAACCCACAGATGGAAGATCTCTCTCTCTCTAACTCTGCCTTTCAAGTAAATAGATAAATCTTTAAAAAATAAAAAAAGAAAGAAATATTTTCTAAAAGGGGTAGATATTCAGTGCAGTAGTTAAGATGCCACTTGGGATGATTGTTTCACATTTTATAGTGCCTGGTTAGACTCCTAGCTCCTTTCTCAATTTCAGTTTCCTACTAATGTGTACCCTGTGAAGTAGCAGGTGACGGCTTGAATACTTGGGTTCCTGCCACCATGTAGACCTAGATTGACTTAATAGTTCCTGGCTTTGGCTTGACCCACCATTGGCTGTTGTAGGCATACGGGGAATGAACCAGTGAATTAAGATTTATCTATCTATCTATCTCTGCCTTTCAATTAAATAAATGTTTAAAAATAATTTAAGGCCAGCGCCATGGCTCAACAGGCTAATCCTTTGCCTGCGGCGCCGGCACACCAGGTTCTAGTCTTGGTCGGGGCACCGGATTCTGTCCTGGTTGCTCCTCTTCCAGGCCAGCTCTCTGCTGTGGCCTGGGAGTGCAGTGGAGGATGGCTCAAGTCCTTGGGCCCTGCACCCCATGGGAGACCAGGAGAAACCTGGCTCCTGCCTTCGGATCAGTGCGGCATGCCAGCTGCGGCGGCCATTGGAGGGTGTACCAACAGCAAAGGAAGACCTTTCTCTCTGTCTCTCTCTCTCACTGTCCACTCTGTCAAAAAAAATAAATAAATAAAATAAAAAGATAAAAAAATTTAAAATAAAATGTGTTGGGAATCTTACATCCTGGAAATTGTGATTTTTCTTCTTCTGTATTATTGACAAGGGAAATATCTAAATGAATGTGTTAAATATATAGATGGCACCAAAAAGGGACTCTAGAAAATCACTTGGGTCTCAGGAATGCATGGAAGTAGACGAGGACAGGAAGGGTCATTGATTTTTCTGAGAAGTTTTCCAGGAATGTAACCAGGATGTTACAGGCTACACCACAATAGAACAGCTGGCTGTGCATGTTCCCAGCTCTGGACTGATCACAATGGTAGCAATTCCTAATCATTGAGGAGTTATTTTGTTTGTTTATGTGACTTTAACCACATATAAAAACAAATTTGATTTTGAGATTCTAAAGTGTTTGACAGAGGATTTTTAGGTGAAAATGTTCTAGAAAGATTTAATGGTTAGTTTTCTTGATTCCTCACTCCCCATTCAATCCTCAGATCCTCAAGTATCATGAAAAAAAATAATAAATTGAATAAAACCCAGAACACAAAATATTCTAGTATTCTCATATTACTAAAATCCTTTTAAAAACATGCTTTTTTTCTCAGTATCAAGGCCACTTGAGTCAACAGTAATGATCATGTCTGTTACATTCAACAGTCAATCTGGGCTACCTCATTGATCAGGCATATACCGTATGAATAATGCCACACATACTGTCTTGTCAGTACTTTCTTGAAGACTTAAATGCTCTATTCAACAATTAATCAAAGCTCCATGTGAAAAAAACATTCATCTGAGAAAACAGCAGTTGAAAATTTAGAAAGAGAGAGAGCGGCAAGATGGCGGAAGAGTAAGGGAGCACACTGATAGTCTGGGAAGAGACAGTTTAATGTAAGTGGAGATACTGCAGGTTCAAGGAAGAGTAGGGGAGGAAACAGCAGAGGAAACATTTCCGGAACTAGTGATTCACAGTGGACCAGCATGGAGAGCGTGGGAGCCCAAGTTTGGGACACCAGCGGCAAAATCAACATACCAGTGCTGGAACGTGAGGTGAGCCGAACATCAGTAGCCAAAGACACCAGCGGGCAAGTGGAAAGAGGAGACTAGAGGGAGCAAAGCTTGAAACCCCAGGGGAAAAGTACACCAGGGTAACTAGAAGAGAGAGAGAAAGAAAAGAAAAGTGACCGATATGGACATGAGTTTCTCTCTCTCCACTCAGCTCTCAAAGGCGAGCAAGACAAAGAGCAGGCACCATTTTGGACATACGTCATAAGCAGGGCGACCTCAGGACTGCACCGGCCCTGAGCCTAGCAGAAAAAACTAATTCTGGGGGGGTGAAATAACAGGAGATTCACGTGAGTGCTCTCTAGAGATGCTACATTTCGGTAGCCTTGGCAACCCAGTGGGAGACTTCAAGAGAATTGGAGCCCACACTGAGGGCAGCACAGATTCTCTGTGTGGTCCTTGGGAAAGAGCTTCCGATCTCTGGCTCCTGTGGGTATATCATTCGCCTGCTAACTACCTCCAATTCTGTTCAGCTGTGCGGAATTACGTCCCTTTTGAATCAAAAAAAAAAAAAGAAAGAAAGAAAGAAAGAAAGAAAGAAAGAAAGAAAGAAAGAAAGAAAGAAAGAAAGAAAGAAAGAGAGATTTACCACACCTAACCTGGGAGTGTCACCTTTGGCACACCCTCAACCCTGAGGAACCAAACAGAGCTTTCAGGCCACACCCATCTCAAGCCTCTAAGGCTCCATCAAAAGCAGACAGTCCACTTAATCTAGAAAAATATAAAAAGAAAAAACACCACAGTGAAGAAACCAAAGAATATATCCAATGTGCCAAACAAACCCAAAAACCAAGGTAACAAGAAAAAGGAAGACATTATAACACCCCCAAATGAAAAAGACACCCCAATTCAAGATTATGAAGATGATGAGATAGAGGAAATGCAAGAAGCAGATCTCAAAAAATTGATAAGAACATTAAGAAGTTCTCAAAAACAAATTCTTGAACTACAGAAATCCTTAATGGACAAGATAGAAAATCTCTCTCATGAAAATGAAATATTAAGGAGGAATCAAAATGAAATGAAACAACTAGTAGAACATGAAACTGTGATAGTGACAAGAAATCAAAATGAAATGAAGAATTCAATAGATCAAATGACAAACACATTAGAGAGCCTTAAAAACAGAATGGGCGAAGCAGAAGAGAGAATATCGGACTTAGAAGACAGAGAACAGGAAAGGAAACAGGCAAACCAAAGAAAAGAAGAGGAAATTAGAAATCTAAAAAATATGGTTGGGAATCTACAGGATACTATTAAAAAAACCAACATTCGGGTTCTAGGAGTTCCTGAAGGCATGGAGAGAGAGAAAGGATTAGAAGGCCTTTTTAGTGAGATACTTGCAGAGCACTTCCCGGGTCTGGAGAAGGACAGAGACATCCTAGTACAGGAAGCTCATAGAACCCCTAATAAACATGACCAAAAGAGATCCTCACCACGACATGTTGTAATCAAACTCACCACAGTGAAACATAAAGAAAAGATTCTAAAATGTGCAAGAGAGAAATGTCAGATTACTCTCAGAGGATCTCCAATTAGACTTACAGCTGACTTCTCATCAGAAACCCTACACGCTAGAAGGAAATGGCAAGACATAGCCCAGGTAGTAAGAGAGAAAAACTGCCAGCCCAGAATATTATATCCTGCAAAGCCCTCATTTGTGAATGAAGGTGAAATTAAGACTTTTCATAGCAAACAGAAACTGAAAGAATTTGTTGCCACTCATCCTGCCTGCAAAAGATGCTTAAAGATGTGTTACACACAGAAACACAGAAACATGGTCACCAATATGAAAGAAGGTAAAGGAAGGAAACCTCACAGCAAAAGATCACAGGAAGCTCAACTTCTCTTTGACATAGAATTAAACTCTGATTCTCTGTTAAAGCAATGTGTTAAAATAATCTATTATGATCTCATGATGTCTGTTAAATTCTAATTGTTCAAAAACAGCTGAATTTTTATTAAGAGCTATGGGTTATTTACATGTGTGCTTATTTTCAAAGATTTGAATAATCACCTTCTAACAATGATCAAATTTGGTCTATGTTATGTCATGATTTTAAGGAATCTTATTTCAACCAGATATTTTGGATTTTGAGCCTTCTTGGCATTCTTGACAGGCATTCAAAAAATCAAAGTTTCAAACAATATGGACTCTAAAATTTCCAGTAAATCTTGGACTTTGGTTTTTCCAGTTTGGGCCCAACTGAAAAAATCGAAGGACCTATGTCTCTCATCTTATGGAGACAACAACTAATCAGGCTATTTGGATTATATTAGAAGTACTGTCAAGATGTGGTGTGGTACTAAATTTTAAGTTTCTATAATGGAAAATGCTATTAATACAAATGTTTGAGAATTAAAAAGTCTAATGATCTGTGTTACTAGACATGATAGTTATCATAATGAGAAAGCCCCAGAGGCCTAAAGGGTTAAATACTTGTAAAATCTTAGAGGTGCTTTCAAAAATACTGTGAAGTAAGCAAGTGCCTCTTGTTGGTTGATGAGTTTATAATTTTAAACATGGCAATTTAAAGTTTTTGTCATCCACAGTTATATATGATTTGCTGCTCATAAAACTAAAGCATTGTTGGTTCTGTGTTTAGCTGTCCTCCTATAGGTTCCTATGAACTTTTTCCAGCCACTTTTATTGTATTCAGTACTTTGGGATGGCTCTGTAAACAGATGAAGCCAACAATATATTAACAGTACCAACTGAGAGAAAGTATGGTTAACTGAGGTTATAAAAATAAAAAGCAATTCAAATCAATTGGCAATCTACAAAAAGAGTTAAAGATTTTAAAAGCTATTATTAAAATTGCTATATTGGTCTATTATGTTATATGTGTGTATATATTGTATGTCCACATGGGGAAATTTTATTAAGAATTTTATTTTAATTGGCTTATAGATAAGATTGTCCATAAATTTAAGCTGCTAAAATTAATCAAAGATACATTTTAATTTGTGTGACCTGAATCTGTGTATCATATGTTTTAAACTTGTTGGTAGAAAGAAACTAAAAACATTTTAGATGGTTGTGCTTAAGTTTACTGGCTAAACAAACTACACCATGTTAGATATTTAAGAGGTGTTTCCAAATACATGATTCTTAAAATTTATAGAAGGCATTGGACCTTCTGGTAAATGTTTTCTTAAGCTGTTATCTAATGGTTGAAACGGTTTGCTAAGTATTCATGTAATATTGCTATTGTCAGCAAGCGATCTAGGACTTGCTCCCTCATTTCTCCTTTCTAAGCCCAACTTGTTCTTTTATTTCTCTATTCTCTTCAATGTAGGAAACTAATTCTATTATAAAGGAATCTGTAGGACGCACAATTTAATCTTTAGACCTTATAAAAGAGATGGCTAACATTCTTCTGTTAATAGCATAGCCAAAATAAGAACTTAAATAATAATCTCATAGCTAGATTGACTTCGCCATCAGTGAAGTATACAGTAAGTAGAGAAAACCTCCCTTTCAGACCAAAGGGAAAGAAAGTTTTGAAGTGAGAATATAATTTTCCTCATGGGCATTGTCTACCTTAGAAAAACTACTACAGAACATGCCTGTGACTATAGACTTGTAGTTCAGGCCACCGAAGATTAGAGATGGGACACGGGCACTCCCTTGACTTGCATCCTCTGGTCTGCTTTAACACAAACCAGGAGGAAAAGAAAGCTTGGCATCAGAAGCAATGGGTGGCAGGCCTGTTAATGGCTGATCTGTACAGTGATCTGCCCTCAAGGAGACCCAACAGGACAGTCCACTGCAATGGCTTTCAATGTGGTAAGCCTGGGCTTCAGCAGAAGTCAGCTTGTGAAGAGCCCTGGCAGCTCTGCCAAGAGTTGGATCATTAGAAGTGGACCTGCCCTGGAGGAAAAGGATGCCCAGGTCAGAGCCACAGATCTTATTGGCTCTAAGCTGAAAAGCCCTTCACTCAGCCCAACTTCCAAAGTGACCACTGCAGCTGAGGGGACGGCCAAGTAGGGTCATCAACATTGCAGGCAGAACTGTAAATATCTTGTTAGAGATGCCCCCTGCCTTTACCTGGCCAGCTCTCCTCCCAGGCCAGCTATGTAATGAAAGTCAACAGAATGCCTTCCCCTAGGAGGTTCACACCTCCCTTAGGATATACCCCATGTGAAGAGATAGATAGGTCTGGGCCTCTGAACTTACAAGGCCTAAAGCCCACCAGATTATTATCAAGCCCCTTCTGTCAGGTTCTATTTGCCTCTCAATCAGAAAGCTTAATTGTAGCTTAGACAGCACCTTTCTTAGCTCCTCTAATAATGACTCTGTCCTTTGTTCTAGACCCTGTCTAGCACACTTGGGCCTCATTCCTTTGTAATCATAACCTCTACTCTACCTCCAATGGCTCTACTCCCAACCTGTGTGTACTGATGGTCCTCTTCCCCACTTAATGCTGTATAATTGTTCAGACCTGGTTAATGCCACTCTTAGGATCATTGGTTACTATCCTCACTCTGTCTTTTATGACCTTGTCTAAATATGATCAGAGTCGGCGAACTTGGAAGGCTTCCATAGCCTTGGCAACTCATGACGACAGCCTAGGGTGGTTACTGGCGCCATAAACTAGAGTATCAATTTGTTGGGTCAACAACAGGAGTCACTGTGCAGTTGCTCCTCATGTGGGATCTCTGTCCTTAATGTGCTGTACATTTTGATTTAATGCTATAACTAGTGCTCCAACAGTATGTTTCGATTTGAGTTTCTATGTGGGTGCAAACTGTTGAAGTCTTTGCTTGATATATACTAAATTGATCTTCTGTATATTAAGAGAATTGAAAATGAGTCTTGATGTGAACTGAGGGGGAGAGAGAGGGGGCGGGCGAGGGGAGGGTTTTGGGTGGGAGGGAAGTTATGGGAGGGGGAAGCCATTGTGATCCATAGGCTGTACATTGGAAATTTATATTCATTAAATAAAAGTTTAAAAAAAAGAAAATTTAGAAAGAAAGGATATATTTGATGGAATGCAATATATAAAACAAAACATAAATATAAAGCACTGCACTTGTAACTCCCATTCCCATTGCTTAAGAAAAGTTTTAGAAAGTTGTCAAATCTCCAGAATGGGAAAAAACATTTGCAAACTATAAAACAGATAAAGGGCTGATAACCAGAATCTACAAAGAAATCAAGAAACTCCACAACATCAAAACAAACAATCCACTTAAGAGATGGGACAAAGACGTCAACAGACATCTTTCCAAAAAGGAAATGCAAGTGGCCAACAGACACATGAAAAAATGTTCAAGATCACTAGCCATCAGGGAAATGCAAATCAAAACCACAATGAGGTTTCACCTCACCCCGGTTAGAATGGCCCACATTCAGAAATCAACCAACAATAGATGCTGGAGAGGATGTGGGGAAAAAGGGACACTAACCCACTGTTGGTGGGAATGCAAACTGGTTAAGCCACTATGGAAATCAGTCTGGAGATTCCTCAGAAACCTGACTATAACCTTACCATACAACCCAGCCATCCCATGCCTTGGAATTTACCCAAAGGAAATTAAACTGGCAAACAAAAAAGCCATCTGCACATTAATGTTTATTACAGCTCAATTCACAATAGCTAAGACCTGGAACCAACCCAAATGCCCATCAACAGTAGGCTGGATAAAGAAATTATGGGACATGTACTCTATAGAATACTATACAGCAGTAAGAAACAATGAAACCCGGTCATTTGCAATAAGATGGAGGAATCTGGAAAACATCATGCTGATTGAATTAAGCCAGTCCCAAAGAGACAAATATCATTTGTTTTCCCTGATTGGTGACAACTAACTGAGCACCAAAGAGAAACCTGTGGAAGTGAAATGGACACTATGAGAAATAGTGACTTGATCAGCTCTTGTGCTGCCTGTTGATGTACAATGTAATACTTTATCCTTTTTAGTATTTTTTTGTGTGAACTCTGTAATTAACACACAATTATTCTTAGGTGTCTAAATGTTAACTGAAAAGTGATCCTGGTTAAATATAAGAATGAGAAAAAGAGAGGGAGGAGATGTACAATTGGGGACATGCTCAATCGGACTTGCCCCAAATGATGGAGTTAGAAAAGTGCCAGGGGATTCCAATACAATCCCATTAAGGTGGCATGTACCAATTCCATCTCACTAGTCCAGGTGATCAATTTCAGTTCACAATTGATCACACTGATAGATCTAAGAGTTAAAGGGATCACACAAACAAGACTAATGTCTGCTAATACTAACTGATAAAACCAAAAAAGGGAGAGAAGGATCCAACATGGGAAGGGGGAGACACAGCAGACTCATAGAATGACAGATGTCCTAAATAGCACTCTGGCCTCAGAATCAGCCCTTAAGGCATTCGGATCTGGCTGAAGAGCCTATGAGAGTATTTTAAGCATGGAAAGCCAAGACACTCTGGGAAAAAAAAAAGAAGAAGAAGAAGACCTAAATGAAGGATCTCAGCGAGTGTGATCCCAGTGGAAAGAATGGGGCCATCAAGGTAGGAGGTACCTTTCTCTGAAGGGAGGAGAGAACTTCCACTTTGACTATGGCCCTGTCTGAATAAGATCAAAGTCGGCAAACCCTAAAGGCTTCCATAGCCTTGGCAAGTCTTGACTAGAGCCTAGGGAGATTACTGACGCCATAAACAAGAGTGTTAAATTGTTAAATCAACATCAAGAGTCACTGTGTACTTACGTCCCATGTGGGATCTGTCCTTAATGGGTTGTCCAAGGTGAAGTAATGATATAGCTAGTACTGAAACAGTATTTTACACTTTGTGTTTCTGTGTGGTTGCAAACTGATGAAATCTTTACTTAGTATATACTGAAGTGATCTTCTGTATATAAAGATAATTGAAAATGAAAAAAAAAAAACCTTGGTGTTAAATTGGAAATTACATAGAAAAGTGATCAATCTTTTTTAAAACATATCATGCAGGATCTCTGTCCTTAATGTGCTGTACACTGTTATTTAATGCTATAACTACTACTCCAACAGTATTTTTTCACTTTGTGTTGCTATGTGAGGGCAAACTGTTGAAATCTTTATATATACTAAACTGATCTTCTGTATATAAAGAGAATTGAAAATGTATCTTGATGTGAATGGAAGGGGAGAGCGAGTGGGAAAGGGGAGGGTTGCGGGTGGGGGGGGAAGTTATGGGGGGAAAGCCTTTGTAATCCATAAGCTGTACTTTGGAAATTTATATTCATTAAATTAAAAAAAATGAAGAAAAGCAAAAAAAAAAAAAACAAACAAACTTGTGGCCAGTGTTGTGTCATAGTGGTGAAAGCTATGACTCTGACACTGGCAGCCCATCTAGGTACTGGTTCAAGTCCTGGCTGCTCCACATTCCATCCAGCTCCCTGCTAATGGCCTGGAAAACTTTGGAAGTTGCCCCAAGTGATTGGGCTTCTGCCACCTATACAGGAGACTCAGAAGGCTTCGGCCTGGGCCAGCTCTAGCCATTGCATCCATCTGAAGAGTGGAAAATTTTCTCTGTCTCTCTAACTTTCAAATCAATAAATCCGTCTTTAAAAAAGGAATACTTTCAGATCGCTTTTCACAGGATAGCAGTAGGTGAAATGTGGCCCATCCTATTTTTTTTTTTTACTCTCTAACTGCTTATGAAAAAAATACATGAATACCTTAAGATGAAAGACCTCTTCCCCTGCATCCAGACTTGGAACCCTGTAGGAAAAATGAGACAAGCAAAACAGATCTCTCTAAAATAATGTCACTATGAATTATCATTCTTTCCTTTTTTAGCTTCCTTAAACTGCCATAACTGTTATGCAACATTCAGCTAAAAATGGGAGGGATAATGTAATGAAAAACAAGCTTATAGTGTGCCACTATAATACTTCAGGGACAAGTGACAAGAAAAATTCTAAGTGTAATCTAGAATATAGGAAAACAAAGCTTTGCACCTGCTCATCAGTTCCACAGTCCCTCGCTGTGGAAGTTGACAGGACACACTACTACGTAATATCCTCAGGTATGATTCACAAAGAGCAAACATTAGGAGAATTCTTTATTCCTGAGTGCCATACATATAACATGCACTACTAACCAGTCCTAATTGCATCTACTGCTGTTTATGTAACAGAATCAAACACATCCACTTTTAGCCACTGGGAAAGCAGTGGACAGCCGATTAAATCTAGTGGGTAATTTAAATTAGGTGTGTAGAGTTTGCAGCGTGAATTAAAGTAAACCAATAAACACATGTGGATGACTAGGTTTCACCCTAAAAGATATTCCTCTATGAATACATATTTTTTCTCTTTCTCTGAAGGTTGGCTATTTACTTACATGTGAACTCCAAAGGCCAGATGGCCAAAGCCATAAGAGATCATTAGACAGTTCCTGTTAAAATTTTGGACAACAATTAACAGAAGCACAGCAGGAGTTCCCACTGTTGACCCCCTAAAGTGTGGATAATCAGCAGCATATGTGTTTATTTATACCAGCAGGCACTTTTAATTAACAGCTCTGAGGTGTGTACTCTTTAGAATTTAATACGGAGTTTTAGGAAACAGGTCTGACAAGGCACAGTTATAAATCACATTTCAGATTTAAGTTGGAGGCAGAGACCACAGAATGTCAAGCTGTCTAGTTTTGGTACAGATGGAGCAAATATTTATAGGATCCAAACAACAAAAATCCCCTTAGCTAGCTTCAAGGGATGTCGATAGTTGGTCTTTTTTTTCCAACTGGGCAAGTTTCTAACTTGGACAAGTTTCCATTAACTATGACAATAGCACTGCCCTAATACTTGGAATGTCACTGCTGGTACTGAGTCCATGCTTTTACCTCCTATTTCTTGCAATGACACCCATTGTCAACAAGTGTGCACATGTGTGCTTACCTCAGGGGGCTCCTGACAGACTCACAATGTATCCAAGGCAGTGAACTAACTGAGATCTAACAGCATGGTTGTCTTTACCCAAGATGGATGTCGTGTTCACAAAGCCCTCCTATGACTGGGAAAACTATACATTTTAAACATTAAAAAATTATACTGATTTACAGTCTTTGTTTTATCCTGAGTTAGTCATTAAGCACACGGGACATTGTGCTTGAAGATGTACATTGGAAGAAGCAGAAACACTTGTTTCAACCCCAAATCCTCTTCTGTGTGAGTCATTGGTCTCTCACAGTGTGACAGTAACAGGAGCTCCATGAACTCTGGGTTCACAGGAGTTTCTGAAGCACATCAGAGTTTTGGGCTGTCCAAAGGCAAGATGATATAAACACATTAATACTAGTGCGGCCCAATGTTTTAATTACTCATTTTACTTTATTGTAGAACTTAATTTCATCATACTTTTTAATTCTGAAAATACATCTGAAAATCATAAAGATCTCTGATTTTTACTCTGTCTTTTCTTCATCTTTGAACATTCAATTCATTTCCAGTTTTGAAATTTTTGATTTGATAGCTAATAATATCATTCCAGAGTAGCCACAAGAAATGACCAGAACAGATGCTGTTGCCTTTATAAGCATCAAAAGTGAGTCCCACAAACCGCAGAGCAGGTCCAGGGATTCCCATGTGGGATGCCAGGTTCCCTGAGGGCTGCCTTCTTGCCTTGACCTCACTGTCTCCTGCTCACCCTCAGCTGCCCACACCTCTTCAGAGGACTGCAGAGTGTTCCTCACCTCCAAGACACACACAGATCTTCTTTACATACTCTTTCAGGGGCCAGCATTGTGGTGCAGTGCATCAAGTCACTGCCTGCAATGCCAGCATCCCATATGAGGGCCAGTTCAAGTCCCAGCTCCTCCACTCCCAGTCCAGTTCCTGCGTATGCACCCGGGAAAGCAGTGGAAGACGGCTCAAGTAGTTGGGACCTGGATGCCCATGTAGAAGACACTCATGGGGTTCCAGGATCCAGGCTTCCACCTGGCCCAGCCCTGATCATTGTAGCCATTTGGGGAGTGAAACAGCTCACTCTGTCCTGCTCTCTGTAACTCTGACTTTCAAATAAATAAAATCTTAAAAATAATATTATCTTCACACTCTTAAATCATGAAGAAGTTATGCACTATACTTGTTCTAAAGTATATTTAATAATATTGTTAAAGATGCAAAAGGCATTTCACAGGTATATTTGCTTATTATCATTATGTAATAAGAGGTTTGCGTGGCCCAGATTAAATATATTTGGATAATACTCCTGTATTATAAATCAATGTGAACCTTGAAATTCAACAAAATCTTTGTGTGGTTCAGCTTTGCTTGAGATTAGATAAATGTTAATGAGTTCAAGGAACAAAACAATAGATTATTTTATTATATTTGATAACTGGGACTAGAGTATTTACTACAGTAATAGCAAATCTGATACAATATTTGGGTGAGGATGACATTTCAATTACTCATTAGCATAGAACAAAGCAATATTGTTCAATTGTAACAATAAAGACTACTGCTGTTGGTGGGCTTATTTAAAATCATAATGAACTTACTGAAAAATAAAACACTTTCAGTTCTTTCTAGTGACTTCACCAAGCCATTTATGGGAAGAAATTACATGAAACATTTATAAAATACTTCAGTTGAGGGGAGGAGCAGTTATATAATGCAAGCTGTGTGATACAAGAAGAGAAAGACAACAACACTCGTGTTAATATCAGTGATTAGGTCAGGGTCTGTTTTGTGGTGCAGCGGGTTAAGCCCTGCCTGCAACGCTGGCATCCCATATGAAGGGTTTGAGTCCCTGCCACACACATGGAAGACCTGGTTGGAGTTCCAGGCTCCAGGGTTTGGCCTAGCCCAGCCTAGCCTTTGCAGCCATCTGGAGAGTGAACCAGTAAACAGAAGATTCTCTCTCTCTTTCTCTCTCTCTCTCTCTCTCTCTCTCTCTCTCCATCTCTTTAATTCTGCTTGTCAAATAAATCTTTTAAAGTTAATAAAAAATTTAAAGATGATTAGTTCTAGATTTTAAATTCCATTTGAAAAGGTCACTATTTCCATTTATGAATGCTAAGACACGCCAAGATATGTGCCCTGGTTAACAGGTTATACCCAGCTAGCAATGCCTGCTATAGGGGTTTTACATTCTGCTAAGACTAGACTACACATATACATATCTACATATATAAAATACATATTATTGCATTTTAAAAAAACAGACATAAAGAATGATTCCATGATATATCTAGGATGCAATTTCACAAACCACAGAAGGCTCTAACATCTTAAAAGGCTCATAAAATCATAGAATGGTTTCAAAGAATGCTGATGAGATATCATTTTGTATGCGGCAGTTATCTTTTAAAATCCATTTCCTTAAATTTTTATAGGCTAATAATATTATGGTCACATAATGAAAATGAAAATTCTAGTTAAACCATAACCAAGTGGGAATACTGTTCTTTATATATTTGGTGGTGCAGTTTATATAACAGAACCAGAGGCTGTAATTCCTGTTAGAGATTTAAGAAACAACCTGCCCCAAATAGTTACTGTCTATGGAACTTCAGAGCCTTCCTTTGGTTTAGTAACTTAACCAAAAACCTGGAGCTAAATTTTGGTGGAACAAAGATCATAATCCAGATCTTATGACTTGCTCAACACATTGCACACACTATACAAAATTTCCTAAACACTGTCACACACTAAACATCTGGGGCCTTAGAATTAGCTAAGTCAAAGTGTCAATGACATTATTGTAAACTTCATAGGAAAATAATCCCTGTGCTACTGAGAGCATAGTTGAAACAATCCTTTATAAAAAATATATTCTCAGAGGGGACAGCTCTGTGATGCAGCAGGTTAACACCCTGGCCTGGAGCGCCGGCATCCCATATGGGTGCCGGTTCAAGACCTGGCTGCTTCACTTCCTATCCAGCTCTCTGCTATGGCCTGGGAAAGCAGTGGAAGATGGCCCAAGTCCTTGGGCCCCTACACCCACATAGGAGACCCAGAAGAAGCTCCTAGCTCATGGCTTCTGATGAGTGCAGCTCCGGCCATTGCAACCAATTGGGGAGTAAACCAGAGGATGGAAGACCTCTCTTTCTCTCTCTCTCTCTCTCTCTCTCTCTGTAACTTTAACTTTCAAATAAAAATAAAATAAAATAAAATCTTAAAATAAAAATACATCAGAGATTTTTCAACAAAGAAAACAATATACTCTAGATGAAGTATAGTATTTAAATGGAAGTAATGTACTTTTTCTTAAAATTACTTATTGATATATTTATAGTTACATATATTTATTTAGAAATGGATGTGATCCTTTCAGAGTTTATTTTTTTTCCAGGAGTTTTATCTCTTAACTGCCACATAGGTCAAAACTTTGAAAGACAAACCTTGCAGAGGGAAAGATAAATGCAAACACAGAAACTGGGAAAACACTTTCATGAACACTTCTTGAAATTTACCCTTCTGTTCCCAAAGAAATATGCTCTACCATTGTTAGTAGTGACCATGGAAAGAGGGCGCGCCTCTTCTTTCAAGCAGGCAATCAATTTCAAAGATTAAAGATGTGCTGAAGTTTCTTCAGTTGATGAGGTCTTTGTTTAATATTGCATGAAAAAAATCAACAAAAGAACAGAGGCACAACCAAGCCTCAGTACTGACGGGACTTCTCCAAGCAGAAAACATATCTGGCCACGACAGGGGAAAGATGGTTTTTTGCCTCAGCAGAAGGTGTCTCCCACTTCCAACACCAGTGTCTTGCCATAATATTGAGTCTCTCATTCTCCATATTTGCTTTTATTGGCTATATTCATCTGGCTACTACCAAATGTTCTATTTCCTCCAAATGGAAATTGTCTGTTTGGAATGAGTTTGACTGGGGTCAGCAGGTCTTCTTCGAGTATGGAGCACCTTATTACACACATGTTTTCTAGAAGAGCTTGTAGAGCATTAAATCAGCTTGTTGCTATGGTATTTGGGTAGGGGATTATCTTTCATGCAACCATCTGTGGCTGAGATGGCAGACTGATATGAAACAGAACATAACATTTTGGAAGAGGGTTTGCTTACATTCCAAGGCGTTTGGAAAGCAATGAAGCTTTTAGGTGCTAGTCTTAAACTCCCAACACTGGCATCTATCAAGCACATTCTTATTAGCTATCATCGTAGTCACTAGTTGTCAATTTGATGATAAGGATTGTAGAAGGCCTTTTCAATTCAAATCCTAGAGAAATCTAAGGCCGAATAACGGGCTAATACTGAAAATCTCTGTGCAAATCTTATCCACAGGATTCAAGTACTGTTCAGGACTGGATGGCAACTCCTCTTGACCCATACTTAAATTCAGGGCTTGGTTTACTCTTTGCTGTCTGCTTCCTTGGAAATGAATGTGTGATCACAAAGGATGTATCCAGGGATAGGAAGTTACTGGCTGTCACGCCTGTTTCCAATATTGGAATTGCGTCTCCAATCTTAAATTACAAACGCCACATTTCACCCATGTTAAACTAGCAGAATTGCATAGGTGCTGTACTGTGTGGGGCGGATTATCACAGTTCTCCTTTTAGTCTTGGTCAGAGAATGAACAGTATTTTTTCTCCAGTCCTTCCTTTGATTTTTATCTGAATACCCAGGTACCAGTGATTGCCATCTTAGCTATTAATCACAGAATCATTCTAGTTAATATGATTCAGCTGTTTTCCTGATGACTACTCAATTTTAACATTTATTATGCCTAAGAGACTTGCAAAAATAGAAAAAAAAATAAGTAGTGCCTTCTTTAAGAAATCAGTTACGGGAAATGTACTATAACACTATAAGCAAAATATAAAATAAAACTGAGTTTGTTATTTAAATGATAAAGGAAGGACAATGCAATATCCAAATGATTGAAATATTATTCATGAGTATATTGTAACTATTCAAACATTTATTTTTATTTTAATACCTCGTGGAATATTTTGAGCTTTTTTTATTACGTGATGTTTGAATGTTGTCCAAATGTCAAAGCTATTGTTAGCAACATCAGCAAATCTGAATTTATTGCTAAATAAATAAAGGAACTTTATTAAAAATGAATTAAAAACATTATATAATCATTGAAAATATACACTAAATTTTCATTTTTAAACATGCATGCTACGTTAGTTGAATCTTAATAAACTGCACTTATATTTTTAAAATCAGGAAAAATAACAACTTTCCTTAATTACCAGACATAATGAAGTTAAGAGATTTTAATTACTATTTAACATCTTCCATTTTGAATTAACTGCATAGACATTGCTGTAAGTAGGAACTATTTTAGAATTACTCTAAGAATATAATAACATCATACAATTAAGTTCTGCTATGGGTTAAATTATGTTCTTCAGAATATCTGTTGAAATTCCAATGCCTGCTACCAGAACGTGACCTTAGTTGGAGATTGGGTCTTGCAGATATTAATTCCTTAAGATGAGGTCACAGTGGGGCCACAGTGGAGGGAAGTGGGTCCCTAGGCTAATATGGCCAATAGACTGGCATAGGACTGTGGCCAATGAAGGTAGGGAGATGAGCATGTGAAAGCACCCACAAGCCGAGTGACGTCTGGCATTGGCAGCCCACTCGGAGACAAGGAAGGACTGTGTCCTATAGTTCTGAGGAATATGTCCCAGTCAGTCCCTTGACCTCAGATTTCCCAGCGGAAGCCCTAGGAGATGATGAATTCCTGTTCCAAGCCACCAAGTTTGTGGTGCTTTGTAACAAAAGCCCTGGCAAACAAGCAAAGCTGTTCTTAACTAGTTAATACAGCCTACCAAAGATGTTGTGACATGTTTACAGGAGACAAATGTAGAGAATTGTCAGTCTTAAATATCTCAGTCTCAGCAACATTTTATTAATGATTTAACACTTCTTAGTAATGCCCTGTTAGCTAAAATGAAGTCTTATGGATGAATTACTATGCAAGGTCTTGGAAGTTCACGTTGAGAGGCCCAATCATTCACCCTTGTCTGATTGGCCTTCGGATAACAGCATTTTCCTGAACTTGCTATAGATCATACTCAGCGAGGCTCTCGCTGTGCTCAATGGAGGCTGAGCTGGAGAACAAGTACATTACTTATACTGGCAGTAGAAAGAGTCTTGGTGGGGCATGAGGTTAGCCAAGGCAAGAGCACACAGTCTGAGTGGTAGGACCCTGGCATAACGTACTAAGGGAGATAACTTCTGAGCTAGGTTTTAAAAAGCAGTGAATAAAATTATTCCATGAACAGGGGCAACCCAGAGGTAGAAAAGAGTTGGCAAAATACAGAGGTCTAAATACTCATCCATTTGACCTGCCCCTGCCCTGCAGTCACCGTTACAGTGCCCAAGCTCTCCATCTATCTAGATTCTAGTTCAGCTCCAGGTTTGACCCTTCGTTTCAAAAGAAACATTTGCAAGCAACCAAGGTGATTAAATCAGACTTTCTCAAATGGGAGTTTCTGCAAGAAGGAAGAGTCATTGCAAGCATTAGGACATTTGGATGGTTGGTGGCAGCAAAGCAGATCTTTCTTTAAGACCGGCAAATGCACAAACCCCTTTCCCCTAATCTGCTCTCTGCAGATACACTGCCCACAACCCTCAGTAGTCACCATGCACAGGGAGGCATTGCCCACCACTCACAGCTCACTTGCCTTGGGCAAGTGGATAGCCAAGAGTCCGCGCCTCAGCCCCAAGGCAGCCAAGATCAGTTCATCGAGAACAGATGCGTGTGTGTGTGTGTGTGTAGAAAGGGCAACTAATCAAGAACAGGCGTGTGTGTGTGTGTGTGTATAAAGGGCAATAAATCAAGAACAGATGCGTGTGTGTGTGTGTGTGTGTGTAGAAAGGGCAACTAATCAAGAACAGGCGTGTGTGTGTGTGTGTGTGTAGAAAGGGCAATAAATCAAGAACAGGCATGTGTGTGTGTGTAGAAAGGGCACATTAATGTCTTACACCTGTGGATTTTTTCTGATGAAGAGAGGACTGGATGAGGATTTCTAGGAGTAAAAATGGAGGAATGGAAAAGCAGTGTTGTTTCAAATGAAGCTGAGAGAAAATAAATTTGTGCTTCCTAGAAAATACATGCTCTTCAGAATGTGCTGTATTTATTTACAAAAAGCTTCTGATAGCCTCCGTGTAATTCTACAGCAGCTAAGCCATCATTAGCAGAAGACGCCAGCTTGCTTTCACAAGTGTGTTTAATATAGCATAATTTATGGATTTTAGCTTCACAATAAGTGCCACTTACCCTGTCTGGCACCTCATCCTCCTCCTTCCTCTCTGTCACCAAGTGTCAACTGTGAGTGCAGTGACCTCCAGCAGGGAGCCCTGTGGGCAGCTGTTGCTGATCCGCCCAGGAGAGCTGACTGGCCTGAAATCCTTATTGCTCCCCTGCAAGGCAGCTGTGGAGCTGGGCTGGTGGCGCCATCTAACCTGTGCTAAGTCTTTTAATGAGTAATTGGTGTGTATTCTGTAGCATCGGCAAAGAATTTAAGAAATTGAACAACAGTGATTCCGAGTTCTAAGTTTGTGTGAATCCATTCAGCTGTGTGAGCACAAACACAAAAACACACAGCTTTACCTTCGTATTCCTCTAATTCTAAGCGCACGGAGAGAAAGGATTTTAACACAGGAGACAAATTAAAGAAGAAATCACCTAGCAAAATGCTGCCTGTTAGGAAAATGGCGCAGTTTTATCTATGGTGCGATCTACACCCTGACACCATCCTAGGCTCTAGCCCCCACCGCCATTGCTGGAAGCCAGGTGGCCGCATGGCCCAACCACCATTGTCAAGCTCCACCCCCATCCTGATGGGATTCGCTGCTCCGGCTTCCCTGACCGCCCACTGGCAAAGTTTTAAAGGAACCTGTTCCTGAACACGTGACTCTCTTCTCTCCTGCTCTCTTGGCTCCTCTTGTCCGCTCTCTTCTCCTCCTCTCGCCTCTCTCCGCTCTCTCTCTTTTCTCCTCGCCAGCTCCTCTCCTCTCTGTCTCTCTCTTATACTTTCCTTCTCTTTCTTTTTCCTTCTTTGCCCCTTCCCTCCAGCCTGTTGGTTTTCCCCAATAAGCGCTTTCCCTTCCTCTGGTGTTTGGTGTGTTTTGTGACGGCCTAACACTGCCTTACTTCAAATACATGCTTTCTTCAAGCAGTACTAGCTGCCTGAAAAAAGGAGCCTCTGTTAAAACATTATTAAGAATATCAAGATGGCAACAGCAGAGCATTAAACCAAGCTCGGACCCTTCTGAGCAAGAGTCACTTGCGACCACACAGGTCCTGTCCCTGGAAGGTACACTTTCTTCATGGTTTGACTCCACTGTGGTCTGTGTTTACATCATCCCTTTTGTATCTTTTATTTTCATTGAATAATTTATCTCTCCTCTCTCTTTTTTACTTTACCGTGGATGAAGTCTTCTATTAATTCATAGTTTTACTTGAAAGCAATAAAATAAATGTTATGCAGTCTTTATCACTGGAGACAGATCATTGAATTATTTCTAAGCACAAAGGTTTACAAAAATAAATCCAGAATTCCTTGAGCTATGAGAGGTCAGAGCTTACTTGAAATATTGCTAACCATTGCTTTGACAAAATAGTGTCTAGTTAAGAGATATGAAACAATAATTCAGAAATGACCTTATATTAAACAAAATTTTTTATTGGTTTACCATGTTGCTGAGTAGAAAAATGATCTCTTCAAGTATTAAAATACTAAAACACCAAGACACACAACAGGAAATTTTACAGATCCAACATGGCTTTGTGCTGACTGACACACAGAGTGGGACTCCGGCACGGCCAGCCACACTGGAAGCCACTGACTTTTATTTCTTTGTTGACAGGAAGGGGACAAGTAATATTCAAAACAGTCTTCCATGCACATATTACTTTCTTCAACAGTTTTCCTGAGGTATG
Organism: Lepus europaeus; assembly: GCF_033115175.1. Taxonomy (NCBI): domain Eukaryota; kingdom Metazoa; phylum Chordata; class Mammalia; order Lagomorpha; family Leporidae; genus Lepus; species Lepus europaeus. The sequence continues at coordinate 4,677,142 of NC_084832.1, read as the reverse complement.
TTTTATTTCTCCATTCATTTCAAGTGTGCAACTCCATGATTTTTAAGACCTTTACCAAATGTTGAAACCATCATTTAGACTCATTGCTTCATCCACGTGCTCACATATTTCAGGCCCACTCACATGAAGTTTCCATTCCCACCACAAGCCCCAGAAAATCACTTATCTCTTCCTATCTCTATAGATTCATCTTTGTTAGATATTTCATGGAAATCTGTGTTTCTTGTGTTTTTTTTTTTTTTTCACTTGCTATTGCTGAATAGTATTCTACATATTTGTCTTTCCATTCTTGACTGATAAATGTTTTGGTTATTTCCTGTTTGTGGTGTTATAAATAAAGGTTCTATCAAAAGGTACATGTCAGTCTTAATGTGGGCGTGTATTTTCATTTCTCTTAGGCAGATAGCTGGCAGTGGAATTGATGCATCATGTGGTGGCTTTATGTTTAACTGTTTGAGACATTACTGAAGATTTTTTTCAAAAGTACTTACAAGACTTTACATTCTCATATGAATGTGTAAGGGGTCTTTGTTTCCCTACATCTTGCCAAAGTTTGCTTCAGTCTGTATCATCTACTATAACTGTCTTGGTGTGAATTCAGTGTCATGGGAATTTTCATTGTCCTAATGAGTTATGATGTTGAATGTTGCTTGATGAACTTACTAGCCGTTTGTACTTCTTCCACATATCTGTTGATACCTTTTGCCTACTTTTCGATTGGTTTGCCTTATTATTGAGTTGTAAATGTTCCTTGTAAGTTCTGACAACAAATTCTTAGGTTGACAAATGTTTGGGCAACTATTTTCTCCCAATCTGCTGCTTATCTTCTCATTTTCCTAATGCTACTTTTAAATTGAAAAATAATTTACGTTCACTACATCTTTCCTTTATGGACTGTGCTTGTAGGGGCATCTTTTAGAAATTGCCACCTCACTCAAGGTCTCAAAGTTTTTTCTCCTTTTTTTTTCTGTAAGTTTTGTTGTTTTTGTTACTTCACTCGAGCCCATGATCCATTTTCAGTGAATTTTGTGGGTGGTGTGAGACACGGGCCTAAGTTCATCTTTCTGCCTGTGGGTACCAATTGTTCAAGCACCATCTGTTCAAGACTATCCTTCTCCAGTGAGTATTTTTGGCACCTTTGTCAGAAATAAATTGGGTGTATAAATATAAATATTTATTTCTAGACTGTCGATTCTGTTTCACTTGTCCATATGTCTATCTTTGCTGTCTTGACAACTGAAGGTTTATCTTTAGTGCAGAAATTGGTGAGTGAAAGTTGTCCAGCTTTGTCTTTTTCCAACTTGTGTTCTTTTTTGTTCTCTGTGGCTCCCCATACATTTTAGATTTGTTTATTTGGGGGAGCGGGATGTGGAGTAGGGAAACCTGTTGCAGATTTGAGACAGGTTGGATTGAAACTATATGTCAGTTTACAGAGAAATGTCATTTTCAATATTGCTTATTGAATCTTTCAATATTATTTATTCAACATTTTTATTGAATCTTTCAATCCACAAATATGTGATATATATCCATTTATTTCTACCTACTTTGACTTCTCTCAGCAAAGTTTTGTGATTTGCAGTGTAGAAGTCTTGACTTCATATTCATTAGTATTCTTTTTGTTGCTCTATGAGTGGGAGTTTATTCTTAGTTGTATTTTTGAATTGTTCATTTCTTGCAAGCATAATGTATCTGAGCAAAGGGGTAACAAAAGGCCCTGGCTGTGTATATGGAGAAGGGGAGGAAGAAATACAAAGAGAATAATAGCAGGTTATTATTTAAGTGAACTAATTTGCCATACATATACATCTTTTGACATAAAAAAAAAGAATAAAACCCTGTGTATCTCTTTCCTTACTTTTTCGAACAATGACTGCACATTGTGGAAAATGGAGTTCTAACCTAAGTGTCGCTGGAGCTGTAGGCTCAGGCAGTTGAGTGACATCTTCTTTCATCCACTGCAGTTCTCTGGTTCTGTGTCTCTCTGCATATGCAGCTCAGCCAAAGCTGTGAGACTCCTCAAGTCGATTCCTCTTTGGTCATTTTTTTCTATAAATATTGTCTCATCAGGTTGAAGAGCTTAGAGTTTCAACACATGGATTCTGACTAAAGCCCAAATCCCACAGCCAAGTGATAACCTTGAATCCTCACTTGCACAGGGCAATAGGAATCTTTTCATGACTTGCTTGCTTCACTCTTTCTTTTCTTTGCTTTTTCATTTTTCCCTTTCTACTGGATTTTGTCACTCTGGTTAGTGCGTACCAGGACTTCTCTGTGAAATCATTGCTCCAGAGCGGGACAAGAATATCATCCCACAAACCATGATGCCCATCTCAGAACTTTACCCTCTTGCCTCTGCTTTTGGTATAGTCTTCCAAATACCTTTACAGAGTTTGTGGAGTTCAATCACTTGTGCCTTTGTGTGCCATGCTTTAACTCAGTTGATTAATATGCACATCTGGGTTCTTTTCCTATTTTGCTAAGGTAAAAGACACAATCACACTCATGTTTTCTTGAATTTGATAACTTTCATGAGGATTTGGGAAGATCCCTGAAAAACTCGAATCACAGAATCAAAAGACATCTGCAGTTGTGCTGCTTCCTGGCTGGTTGTCATTGGCCTTGAGACAACCCACATTCCCTTGCAATGCAAAAGAGGTGGCTTGTCTCCCCATACCCTTTTTGTGTGGAGAAACTTTGTAAACATTGCCTTCTACAGCCTCTATGGAATTTTCTTTTAAATAAAGCATTTTTCTTTCGAGATTGATTTATTTATTTGAAAGTTGGAGTTACAGAGAGAGAGAGAGAGACAGAGAGAGATGCATACAAACACACACACACACAAAGAGAGAGAAAGAGAGAGAGAGAGGGAGGGAGGAAGGGAGAGAGAGAGAGAGAGAGAGAGATCCTCCATCCACTGGTTCACTCCTCAAATGGCCACAATGGACAGGGCTGGGCTAGGCCAAAGCCAGGAGCTAGGATCCTCTCCTAGGTCTCTCACATGGGTGGCAGGATTCCAAGAACTTGGACCATATTCTGCTGCTCTCCCAGGTGTGCCAGCAAGGTAACAGCCAGTACTCAAACTGGTGCCCATAAAGGGATATTGTGGCTATACCACAAATCTGGTCCTGTCCCCTATGGAATTCTAACAAATGATAGCAGGATACTTCCAAACCCCATTTCAGAAAAAAAAGAAAATGAAATGAAAGACTGTCTCCATTTTTTTAATCACATCTAACTTTTTAAAATAAGATTTATTTATTATTTGAAAGTCAGAGCGACAGAGAGGGCGAGACAGTGAAGCTAGCTTACTCTCCAAATTCCCACAACAGTCTGGGCTTGCTCAGAATAAGCTACGAGTCAGAGACTCCATCTGGGTCTCCCACATGGGTGGCAGGAACCCAAGTACTTGGACCATCATTGGCTGCCTCCCAGGTGCACTAGCAGAAGGCTGGATTGAAAGTGCAGAGTAGCCAGGACTCAAACCAGGCACACTGAGATGGGTGTAGCCTCAACCTGCTGTGACACAAAATCCACCCCAGCACCTATATTTCTATTACCCATAATTCACCAGCATTTTTAGAATATTATACATGCTCCTTTTTATATTGGTTTTGAATTTTCAGATTTGGCCTAGTGTGTCAGTTGATTGAGGATATGTCTATACTATGGCAAAATCTAGTGTTTAAATCATACTAATAAAATGCCCAATAAATCTGTGAAGAACACAAATAATCTGCTTTCACTCATTATTCTTTTCATTTTATCAAAGAGGTTGTACCTCATAGATATCACTTACATAAAGACAGAAATTCCGATGCTTTGCCAGCTGCTAATTGCAAGCTCTTGAGGAAGCTACTTCATGTTAGGGGAATCACTAATCATAAAAAGAGAAGACTGTTCTAATTAGACTTTAAGATTCCACCAGCCCGGGGGCGGAGCCAAGATGGCAGATAGTGAGGGCGTGCACCGATAGCCCGGGAAAAGATAGTTTAATAAAAGTGGAGTTACTGTAGCCTCAGGAAAAGACTCAAGAAAAAAACTGCAGAGGAAACACTTCCGGATCTAGTGGATGTGACACAGAGGACCTATGGAGAGGCTACCACATGGAAGCCCAACCACGGGAGCTGAGCCGCAGAATCTCGCCAGCACAGGAACGGGAGGTAAGACAAAAACCTCAGAAATCCGAGAAATTGGCGGGGAAAGGCAGAACGAGGCCTGAGGCCCCACTGGGGAAAGTTCAACAGGCTGACTGGAGGAGAGAAAAAAACGAATAAATCAGGGGAACCAGCATGGACACTAGCCTCTCTCTCCACTCACCTTACAAAGCCGAGCAAGACAAAGAGCAGGCACCATTTTACATATGTAAAGTGGCAACTGCCAGTAGCCAAAAAGAAAAACTTGACTCTGGTCAGGAGAAATAACAGGAGGTTAGAATCTAGTGAAAGTAGGTGAAGCTAACAATCTGAGACTGTGAAAATCCGAGGGGGGCGAGCGAACTCACCGAGTACACAAACTCGGTAACCTAGGGACTGTGGAGAAATTTGAGAACACATTGAGGGCTGCATAAACTCTTTGTGTGGTCCCAGGGGTAGATCAAACGAATACCCACAGAGGCCAGATTTCAACTACCCTCAATTCCACTCAGCTGTGCAGAAGTACTTCCCAACTGAGTCAAAAAAAAAGAAAGAAAGAAAAGAAAAAGAAACAGAAAAAGAACAAGCAAGGGAGAGAACAATCTGGGTGAGTCACCTTTGGCACACCCTTAAACCTGAAAAATCAAACAGCTCTATGGCCACACCCATCACAGCCTCTAAGGATCCATCAAAGCAGACAGCCCACTTACTCTAGCGGCAGAGTATGACGAGAAAAAAACACCACAGCAAAAAAACCATAAATTATCTCCAAAATGCCAAACAACAAACGCAGAAACCGAGGTAACAAGAGCAAGGAAGATAATATGATGCCCCCAAATGAACAAGACACCCCAATGCAAGATTATGAAGATGAAGAGATAGAGGAAATGCAAGAAGCGGATCTCAAAAAATTGATAAAAACATTAAGAAGTTCTCAAAAACAAATTCTTGAACTACAGAAATCCTTAATGGACAAGATAGAAAATCTCTTGCACGAAAATGAAATATTAAGGAGGAATCAAAATGAAATGAAACAACTAGTAGAACATGAAACTGTGATAGTGACAAGAAACCATAATGAAATGAAGAACTCAATAGATCAAATGACAAACACATTAGAGAGTTGGAAGCATTTCCGCTGAGATCTGGTACCAGACAGGGATGCCCACTCTCACCACTGCTATTCAATATAGTTCTGGAAGTTTTAGCCAGAGCTATTAGGCAAGAAAAAGAAATTAAAGGGATACAAATTGGGAAGGAAGAACTCAAACTATCCCTCTTTGCAGATGGTATGATTCTTTATTTAGGGGATCCAAAGAACTCTACTAAGAGACTATTGGAACTCATCGAAGAGTTTGGCAAAGTAGCAGGATATAAAATCAATGCACACAAATCAACAGCCTTTGTATACACAGGCAATGCCATGGCTGAGGAAGAACTTCTAAGATCAATCCCATTCACAATAGCTACAAAAACAATCAAATACCTTGGAATAAACTTAACCAAGGATGTTAAAGTTCTCTACGATGAAAATTACAAAACCTTAAAGAAATAGAAGAGGATACCAAAAAATGGAAAAATCTCCCATGCTCATGGATTGGAAGAATCAGTATCATCAAAATGTTCATTCTCCCAAAAGTAATTTATACATTCAATGCAATACCAATCAAAATACCGAAGACATTCTTCTCAGATCTGGAAAAAAATGATGCTGAAATTCATATGGAGACACAGGAGACCTCGAATAGCCAAAGCAATCTGGTACAACAAAAACAAAGCCAGAGGCATCACAATACCAGATTTCAGGACATACTTCAGGGCAATTGTTATCAAAACAGCATGGTACTGGTACAGAAACAGATGGATAGACCAATGGAACAGAATAGAAACACCAGAAATCAATCCAAACATCTACAGCCAACTTATATTTGATCAAAGATCCAAAACCAATCCCTGCAATAAGGATAGTCTATTCAATAAATGGTGCTGGGAAAATTGGATTTCCACATGCAGAAGCATGAAGCAAGACCCCTACCTTTCACCTTACACAAAAATCCACTCAACATGGATTAAATACTTAAATCTATGACCCAACACCATCAAATTATCAGAGAGCATTGGAGAAACCCTGCAAGATACAGGTACAGGCAAAGACTTCTTGGAAAATACCCCAGAAGCACAGGTAATCAAAACAAAAATTAACATTTGTGATTTCATCAAATTGAGAAGTTTCTGTACTTCAAAAGAAACAGTCAGGAACGTGAAGAGGCAACCGACAGAATGGGAAAAAATATTTGCAAACTATGTAACAGATAAAGGGTTGATAACCAGAATCTACAAGAAATCAAGAAACTCCACAACAACAAAACAAACAACCCACTTAAGAGATGGGCCAAGGACCTCAAGAGACATTTTCCAAAGAGGAAATCCAAATGGCCAACAGACACATGAAAAAATGTTCAAGATCACTAGCAATCAGAGAAATGCAAATCAAAACCACAATGAGGTTTCACCTCACCCCAGTTAGAATGGCTCACATTCAGAAATCAACCAACAATAGATGCTGGAGAGGATGTGGGGAGAAAGGGACACTAACCCACTGTTGGTGGGAATGCAAACTGGTTAAGCCACTATGGAAGTCAGTCTGGAGATTCCTCAGAAACCTGAATATAACCCTACCATACCACCCAGCCATCCCACTCCTTGGAATTTACCCAAAGGAAATTAAACTGGCAAACAAAAAAGCCATCTGCACATTAATGTTTATTACAGCTCAATTCACAATAGCTAAGACCTGGAACCAACCCAAATGCCCATCAACAGTAGACTGGATAAAGAAATTATGGGACATGTACTCTATAGAATACTATACAGCAGTAAGAAACAATGAAACCCGGTCATTTGCAACAAGATGGAGGAATCTGGAAAAAATCATGCTGAATGAATTAAGCCCGTCCCAAAGAGACAAATATCATTTGTTTTCCCTGATTGGTGACAACTAACTGAGCACCAAAGGGTAAACCTGTTGAAGTGAAATGGACACTATAAGAAACAATGACCTGACCAGCTCTTGTCCTGACTGTTGATGTACAATGTAATACTTTATCCTTTTTAGTATTTTGTTGTTGTTGTTGTTCTAGTACTAGTGGTTGAACTCTGTAATTAACACACAATTATTCTTAGGTGTTTTAATATTAACTGAAAAGTGATCTCTATTAAATATAAGAGTGGGAAAAAGAGAGGGAGGAGATGTACAATTGGGGACATGCTCAATCGGACTTACCCCAAATGGTGGAGGTAGAAACGTTCCAGGGAATTCCAATACAATCCCATCAAGGTGGCATGTACCAATGCCATCTCACTAGTCTAAGTGATCAATTTCAGTTCACAATTGATGACTCTGATAGGTCTAAGAGTCAAAAGGATCACACAAACAAGACTAGTGTCTGCTAATACTAACTGATAGAATCAAAAAGGGAGAGAACAATCCAACATGGGAAGCGGGTTACACAGCAGACTCATAGAATGGCAGATGTCCTAAATAGCACTCTGGCCTCAGAATCAGCCCTTAAGGCATTCGGATCTGGCTGAAGAGCCCATGAGAGTATTGTAGGCATGGAAAGCCAAGACACCCTGGAAAAGAAAAAAAAAAGACCTAAATTAAAGATGTCTGCGAGTGAGATCCCAGTGGAAAGAACGGGGCCATCAAAGAAGGAGGTACCTTTCTCTGAAGGGAGGAGAGAACTTCCACTTTGACTATGACCCTGTCTGAATAAGATCAAAGTCGGCGAACTCTAAAGGCTTCCATAGCCCTGGCAACTCATGACTAGAGCCTAGGGAGATTACTGACGCCATAAACAAGAGTGTCAAATTGTTAAGTCAACAACAGGAGTCACTGTGTACTTACATCTCATGTGGGATCTGTCCTTAATGTGTTGTCTAATGTGAAGTGATGCTATAACTAGTACTAAAACAGTATTTTTACACTTTGTATTTCTGTGTGGGTGCAAACTGATGAAATCTTTACTTAGTATATACTGAATCGATCTTCTGTATATAAAGATAATTGAAAATGAAAAAAAAAACCTGGTGTTAAATTGGAAATGGCATAGAAAATTAATTAATTTTAAAGAAATATAGTGTAGGATCTCTGTCCTTAATGTGCTGTACACTGTTATTTAATGCTATAACTAGTACTCCAACAGTATTTTTTCACTTTGTGTTGCTCTGTGGGGGCAAACTGTTGAAATCTTTACCTAATATATACTAAACTGATCTTCTGTATATAAAGAGAATTGAAAATGAATCTTGATGTGAATGGAAGGGGAGAGGGAGTGGGAAAGGGGAGGGTTGTGGGTGGGAGGGAAGTTATGGGTGGGGGGGAGCCATTGTAATCCATAAGCTGTACTTTGGAAATTTATATTCATTAAATAAAAGTTTAAAAAAAAAGATTCCACCAGCCCAATAATCTGTATATATATGATATATATTTGTTTTTACTAATTTCCTAGAAACCTAAGCTGAAAATACTGTCTCCATTTCGAAGAAAGAAAAACATCTCAAGGGCTGGTTCTGTGGCAAAATGTGTTACGTCTCTGCCTATGATGCCACATCCCCATAGGAGCACTGGTTGGATTCCCGGCTGCTCGACTTCTAATCCAGCTCCCTGCTGATGAGCATGGGAAAGTAGCAGGAGATGGCTCAAGTGTTTAAGCACCTGCCATTGATGTGGGAAATCCTGACGGGCTTCCAGGCTCCTGGGCTGCCCTGGCCTTTGCAGCCATTTGGGCAAGTGAACCAGTGGATGAAAGATCTCTCCCTGTCTCTCATCTATCCCTTTCTTCCTGTAACTCTGTCAGCTCTGTAACTCTGCCTTTCAAATAAATAAATACATCTAAAAGATAACAAAAATGTATTTCTACTGTTTAGTCCCAGTTGAATTCTGTAATGTTATCTCAGTACTTTGTGACTGTTATTCAAACAAAAAAGTCTAGACACAATATATTGTAAAAGTAAGCTCAAAATTTATTACTAGTGAAAATGTTAAAATAATTATAGGTAATTAATTTCTATTGCATATTTTCAAAGACCTATGTCATGCTTTAGAATACTAATTCTTGATTTTGAATTGGGAAAAAGTAGTTTTAGTGAGATTATACCATAATTTCTCCATATTTTTCAATAGAAGATTAATTGCTAGTTATTTTTCATAGGCATTTTCGTATTTTTAGCGATTGATTCAAAGCGATTTCAGAACTCTGATGACAGTCACCCATCAAGAACAAAGTGTCCCAACATCATTGAAGGTCAAAAGAAGCTTAATCAGTTTAGAAGACTTGAAATTGGTAAATGAAGGATTTTAAAATGTTCACTGCTGACAGCAAACTTGACTTGTAGTCCTTAGATACTATGTGGCAGACATTTAAGCAGTTGTACTGCATGACAAACAGAAAGTAGAACCAAGTGTTCCTTGTAAAAAGCCCATCCATGCCAGCCATTTTTTACTGGAACAAACAGCTTAATTTTGCCATTTTTTTTTTTTTTTTGACAGGCAGAGTGGATAGTGAGAAAGAGAGAGACAGAGAGAAAGGTCTTCTTTTTTGCCGTTGGTTCACCCTCCAATGGCCGCTGCAGCAGGCGCACTGTGGCCAGCGCACCGCGCTGATCTGATGGCAGGAGCCAGGTGCTTCTCCTGGTCTCCCATGGGGTGCAGGGCCCAAGCACTTGGGCCATCCTCCACTGCACTCCCAGGCCACAGCAGAGAGCTGGCCTAGAAGAGGGGCAACCAGGACAGAATCCGGCGCCCTGACTGGGACTAGAACCTGGGGTGCCCAGCGCCGCAGGCAGAGGATTAGCCTGTTGAGCTATGGGGCTGGCCTAATTTAGCCATTTTTATAGTAGCTTCTGTTTGGTAGCTCATAGGGTACATGCTGTCATTAAACTTGCCCTTGAAGCCCTCACAATGCCTTTTACAGTCCCTTCCTATAACTCTTGATGTATTTGAAATCATCCACAGGACAAAATGGGTGCTGTTATACTACTGCCTATTTTTATTTTAAATTTTAATTTTTGGTTAGTTTTTAGCAGTTTCAATGTGATTTGTAGACACAACTCTAAGAACATAATGATATTCCCTTCCTCCCTCCCAGCCTGTTGCCTTCATTTTTTCTTTTGCTTTTGTGATATTTTAAAATTACATTATAGGCCAGCGCTGCAGCTCACTAGGCTAATCTTCCACCTGCAGCGCCAGCACCCCAGGTTCTAGTCCCAGTCGGGGCGCCAGATTCTGTCCCGGTTGCTCCTCTTCCGGTCCAGCTCTCTGCTGTGGCCCGGGAAGGCAGTAGAGAATGGCCCAAGTGCTTGGGCCCTGCACCTGCAAGGGAGACCAGGAGGAGGAACCTGGCTCCTGGCTTTGGATTGGCACAGCGCTCTGGCCACTTGGGGGGTGAACCAAGGTTAAAAGGAAGACCTTTCTCTCTGTATCTCTCTCTCTCTCTCACTGTCTAACTCTGACTGTGAAAAAAAAAAAAAAAAAAAGACTGGTCTAACCAAAATAATGATAACATTAACCTGGGGAGAAGTGGAAAGTATGTGGCGAGAGCCAAATCTTCTTCCATAGTGGAAATCCACCAAGGGAAAAAAATTTTTAAAAATCAAGAAGTGGAATTATGAAGGTTATTTCAAGATATGGGGTTGGATTCCCAAAGAAACTCAGCTACATGAGTTGGAGTGGTAGTCTCTGAGGTTTGAACTGCTGGCTTTATAATGAGCCACCCAGAGCTATATGACATTTTACAGTATATACACAGTTGACAAGACAACAATAAAAACACACTGATCACAAAAAAAATAAAATAAAATTACATTTCAGTAAAAAGGCTTAATAGTTCATCAGTTAAGAAGTTGAACAAATAAAAGCAAAAGACTATTTTAGTGGGAATGTTTACTACAGCTATAAATAATAATTGAACTGAAAAATGACCATTTCACCCATACACAGTAAATTTACAGTAATCACAGTCACTAACACTATAGCAATTAAACATTCTTACCTATTGGTTTGTCAAAGGTAGAAAATGAAGTTTTACAAAGTTGTATTTGCAGCAACACTGATACTCATAGATATTTCTTCTTTATTCTTTCTTTTCTTTTTTGTTCATTTTTTTAAATTTTAGCTCCCACATATAAGGGCGAACATGCAGAGTTTGTGTTTCTGGGTCTGAATTATTTCACTCAGCATGATGTCTTCCAGTTGCATCCATTTTTCTGCAAAGGGTAGAACTTGATTCTCTTTTATAGCTGAATAATGTTCCATTGTGTACATATACATATTTTCTTTATCCATTCATCTGATGATGGACACCTTGGTTGGTTCTTAATTTTGTGAACAGTGCTGCTATGAACATGGTGGTATAGGTATCTGTTTGATACACTGTTCAAGTCTTTTGTGGTTATACCCATGAGTAGGATTATTGTATCACATGGCAAATCTATTTCTAGTTTTTAAAGAAATCTTCACGCTCTTACACAGTGGCTGTACTAATTTGCATTCCCATCAACAGTGTACAAGTGTCTCCTCTGTCCACATCTTGCCAGCATTTGTTACTTTCTGTGTTTTGGATTTTAGCCATTCTGACAGGGGTGAGGTAATATCTCATTATGGTTTTGATTTGCATTTCCCTGATGGCCAGTGACGTTGAGCATTTTTTCATATATTTGTTGGCTAGTTGCATTCTTATTTTGAGAACTGTCAGCTGAAGTCCTTTGCCCATTTCTCAACTGTATTGGTTATTTTTCTGTTGTTGAGTTTTTAAGTTGTTGATATATTAAGGATATTAATTCTTCATCAGATAGATGGTTTGCAAACATTTTTCTCATTCTGTTGGATCTCCTCACAATAGTGATCATTTCCTTTGCTGTGCAAAAGCTTCTGGTTTCATATAGCCCATTTGTTTAGTTTTGCTTTTGTTGCCTGTACTCTGAGATCTTGTCCAAGAAATCATTCCCTACACCAATGTCTTGGAGTGTTTCTCCTACATTTTCTTCCAGCAACTTCATAGTCACAGGTCCTAAATTTAGGTCTTCAATCCATCTTTGAGTTGATTTTTGTATAAGGTGAGAGGTATAGATCTAATTCCATTCATATATATATATTTCATTATGTATGTATATATATGTATATATACATATGCACACATATGTGTATATATATATCGTCTGTACAACTTGTTAAAGAGATTATTCTTATTTCTCTGTATGGTCTGAGCACTTCTATCAATAATCTGTTGGCTATATGTACATGGATTAATTTTTGAGCTCTTTATTCTAGTCCACTGATCTATGTATCAGTTTTTCTGCCAGTAGCAAGGTGTCTTAATTGCTATAACTTTGTAGTATGCTTTGAAATCAGATAATGTCTCCAGCTTGGTTTTTCTTGCTCAGGATCCTTGGCTATTGGGTGTCTTTTGTGGTTCCATATAAATTTTAGGATTTTTTTCTAACTCTGTAAGGAATGCCATTGATATTTTGATAGATTGCTTTGAATCTGTAAATTGTTTTAGGTAGTGTAGACATTTTGATTATATTGATTCTCCCAATTCATAAGCAAGGAATCCCTTTCCATTTTTTGGATCCTTGATGATTTCTTTCATCAATGTTTGTTTGATAATTTTCATTGCAGTGTTCTTTCACTTCTTTAAGTTACTGCAGTATATTTGATTTTTTGTGGCTATTGGAAATGGGATTCCTTTCTTGATTTCTCTGTGAATTCATCATTACCGTACTAAAAGCAGTCTCTTGCCTACTGAAAGTTGACTTTGAATAAGAATGTTAATGAATTGCACCAAAATTGGTATCCTAGCACAACAGTAGTTTATAAAACTTGTTAAGTCCATTTGTAAGTTTGTGAGTGTCTACACTGTTGAAAGTGCATTAAACCAGGCAGTGGCCAAATATTGGATAGAAAGAACACCTTAAAGCAGTGATAAAACAAAGACTAATATTAAATGATTCACAGGAACTGTTGGAAAAAATTGCATCATGCAGTCCAGAATTTATCAGCAACAACATTACCCATATGGAAGGCAAATAACTTATTGATCATGTACTCAAATTGTGTCTCCTTGTTGCCATTAAAGTTTAAATGTTTAGTGAACTTGTCTTTTATTGCTTTCTTAATGATGAATTTCCAACCAATTTATTGTTGGTCTTACAGTGTTTTTCAAATTTTTGCTTTCATAGAGTGACTGCAAAATAGAATTTTATAAACAAAGCTGTATCTATAAGCTAATGGGTGGTTATGTATCATGGAAGAATAGAATTGTGGCCTGCTGGTTCTGTACCTAAGCACACACACATGTGCATATGGTTCTGCCTTTTGAGTCTAAGCACAGTATTAAAGGAGAACCTACAGTTTTGAAGGAGAAAGGAGCCACAGCCTGTTGTGTTAGTTCTTCACAGCCGGCAGGCTCGCATTGAGAAGTTGTTCTGCAGGCACCAGGTCTGAAGGACAAAGCAAATAATGTCACCCACTGTTAGCTGACAAAGAGCAGAGAGCCTTGAGCAACGGAAATCTTTCCATCAAGAAATATCTCACATGAGGTACGCCAGAAGACTGAAAATCCACAGAAATTATGGAAAATTCATTTTATTGTAAAAGAGTAAGAATTTAATATCTAGCAAATCACAGAAAGTTTTAAGTGTTTGACCCACTTAAGTTTAACCTACTAAGAAATATTATCTTTAAATTCTGTAAGTGAAGAGAATCTAATTTTTAAAGTTTCATTTTGGCAAAGGCTGTGCATCTAACTATTTAATTTTATTTCAGGAACTTAAAGAACAGATTGTTCAGATATGTGGTGAAAGTATTAAGGAATACAGTTTGGACTTATAAAGACTTCCCCTAAGGTCTTAATTTAGGGGTCAGTGTAAAGCAAGTTGCTCAAAAGACTAAATTTCCATCTAAATTAAATTCCTTTCACCATAACAATAACAAAGCTTAAATCACTGCAAAGGGAACAATAGTTTGATTACAAAGTCTTGGAGGAACTATTTTGGAAGTGGTGTCTACAGCCAGTACTGCCAGGCCACCCGCCCCCAATTCAGCTGTGCAAAACTGTTCCTAAACCCAGGCGCCAGGGAGGAAGTTAACCCTTCAGGACTTTTTATCCCTGTGCTAAGAAGCCTGCTGTTTTATGTTCAACAAAATTAGCAGATGAAAACATTAGAAAAAGAAAACATTAGAGGTGACTATTTTCTTACTAATTGTATTTTCTCCCAGGGTTATTGGCAGACTGAATGAAAGAGAAGAGAAGTAAGTATTCATCTAGTGACGGTAGATGCTTTTCAATTAATTATTTTTTAATTTTATTATTAGGAAATATTATCTTTAATTTTTTTAAAGATTTGTTTATTTATTTGAAAGTCAGAGTTACACAGAGAGAGAAGGAGAGGCAGAGAGAGAAAGAGGTCTTCCATCCGCTGGTTCACTCCCCAGTTGGCCACAATGGCCGGAGCTGCACCCATCCGAAGCCAGGAGTCAGGAGCTTCCTCTGGGTCTCCCAAGGGGGTGCAGGGGCCCAAGGACTTGGGACATCTTCTACCGCTTTTCCAGGCCATAGCCGAGAGCTGGATTGGAAGTGGAGCAGCCAGGACTTGAACTGGCACCCATATGGGATGCCAGCCCTGCAGGCGGTGGCTTTACCCGCTACACCACGGCACCAGCCCTGGGAAATATTATCTTTAAACCCATGCATATAAGTGTACTTTATAAAGTTTATCAGAAAGGGTGTCTTATTATGGCTTTCAAAAAAATTTTCATCAAATAGGCTGATTTTTTAATTCCATTTTCTGCAAACTTTTTGTATTATGTCACCCATGTCATAGCAATACATATAACATGTACATTCACATAGCTAAAGAACATTAAATATATTTGTATCTACTTACTACTTAGCTTAAAAAATTAAAAATTAACAATACTTCTGAAGCATCCCAAATTCTCTGAAACTGTCACTTTATTTACTTAGAAATAACCTGTAATCTCAGGTTCACTTTAATCATTTCTTTGTTCTCCTTCATGTTGTACTAAATGTTTAATCTTAAACTGCATGTTGTTTACCTATTTGTTTGAAGATATGGGCATTCTTAAGAATTTGTATTGTTTAGTTTTCTTATTTCATTTGCTGTAAACTCTGCTAGTAAGAACATTCTAGAATACGCTTTCTTATATACATCCATAGCAGCTCCTTCATAAACACACAAATGCCTGGAATTGGGGGATCATAGAATATGAACAACTTTAACCACACATTAATGCCAAACATCTTAAAAACTAGATGAACCAATGTACAACCTAAGAAAAAGAAAATTAGTTCCTTACATTCCATATCCTCCCAAACACCTGGTTTTGAAAGAGTTCCTTTAACTGCTAATCAAGTGGATGTAAAATCATGTACTGTTTTGAATATTTCATACAATTTAAATTAAATATTTAAAAATCTTTTGTGGCTTTCCCTTGTTTTCACTTCTGAGAATAGTCAAGTGCAGCTATTTATATTCTTACCCATTTTTCTGAGTTCCTTGTTCCTTAGTGAATGTAGCAATTCATTATATCAAAGATACTAAACCTTGGACAATTCCATGTGCCACGGATTGTTTTTCTCAGGTGTGAACAATGGTGCTTTCTTAATTAAATTTTAATTTCAACTCACTATAAATTCACATTGACTTGACAGATACAGTACAGAGAGATTCTATGAACCTTTTACCTAAGTTCCCCCATCTTGAACAATAACTGCAAAATGACAAGCAAGTAACACAGATTCTTTATGTTGTTTTTCTACAACCACTTCCAAATACCGCTGGCCTACACCCTCTGCATAAAACTTGGTAAACCTTGGCTACTATGAATCTTCTCAATTTCCCTTAGTTTTTCATTTCTGGAATGCCATAACCACAGTTATATAGAAGTAAAAGGGCCTAGTGGGGTGAGCATGATTCACAATACATTATATTCTGTATAAAGAACTGGAAGACAGAGACTGGAAGGCTCCAATCACAAAGAGAAGTTCAGAAAACAACACTGATTGCCTGATTTGATCACTTTGCATTGCATATATGTGCTGAAATATTACACACTTCCCCACAAAAATGTAAAAATATTACATTACTAAAAATATAGTTTTTTAAATCCATGGAAGAAAATGTGCCATATGAGTGGAATAAGCAGTGTGTGGCCTTCCTGGTTTGCATTTCTCACAGTATAATTATCTGAATGTTCACCAGAGTTTTTGTGAGTATCAGAGTTCCTGAAGCTTTATCCCAGAGTAGCGTTCTACGGAACTATGTACCACAGTTTGGCCATTCACCCATGGAAGGATATCTGGGTTCTTTCCAGTGTTTGACTAATATAAATAAAGCTGCTACTAATGTGTGTGTGCAGAGTGTGTGTGTGTGTGCGTGTGAAGCTGTGAATTTATGTTTCTATTGCTCTAGGATACATGCCCAAATGTGGTAACTCAGTTGTATGGTAATACATGTTTAGCTTTGTTTAAGAAACTGTCAGGAGATAGTGTTTTGCTGCAGTACTTAAACCACTCCTGGATGCCCACATCCAAAATCAGAGTACCTGGAATAGAGTCTCCCCTCTGTACAAATGTTTACACTAATCCAGCTTCCTGATCATGCCCCTGGGAGACAGCAGATGATGGTTCAAGGAACTTCGCTTTCCTTATCTGCAGTACAATGTTAATACAAGAGGTGATAGCAGGAGACTTTGACTCACTTCTAATTTTGAAGGAAGCATTAAACTTTTATCTTTAATGTGCTAAAAACTATGTAAATTCTTTCTCAAGTTAAGGAATGCGTTGTTTTGTCAATGAGCCTTCATATATTGAAATTTTGCTTTATCAAATGCATTTTCTGTATTTGTAGAAGTGATACATAAGTTAATAAACTACTATGTATTTTAATGTTGATCGAGTTTTGCATTTCATGAATTAACTCAATTTGATATAACTTGTATTTAAATTTGAATTCAGTTTGCCATTATTTTGTTTAGTATTTACTTACATGTGCTTGAGATTAGCCTGTATTTTGTTGTTTTGGGTAATTTGTCAGGTGTTGATATAAAAATGGTAAAAACATGATGAGTTTGGGTGTTCTTGCCACACATTTTGAAAACATTTATACATGTTTAGAACTATCTTCTCATTGCATTTTTTGGAGAATTCGGCTACACAGACTTTCTAGCACTGCTCTTTCATTTGTAGAAAGATTTCCTAAGGGTCCTCATCCTAGTTTTATGCACTGTCTTTTAAAATTTTTTTTTTTAATTTTTTTCATCCACTTGAAAGGTATAGTGAGAGAGAGAGAGAGAGAGAGAGAATCGAATTTCTATCTGCCGGTTCACTCCCCAAATGCCTGCAACAGCTAAAACCAGGAGCCTAGAACTGCATCTGGGATTCCCACATGGGTAACAGAGACCCAAGTACTTGAGCCATCAGCTGCTGCCTCCCAGGCGCATTAAAGCAGAGGCACCAGGACGTGAACTGGAACACAGGGTCTTTTTCAGTGAACTCTGGGAACAAGAGAGTCGATGTCAAAGTCCAAGAGCAGACAAAGATGCTATGTGCTGGACCGGAAGAGGAAGGAAGGAGCCAGGAGCCCAGGAAAGCGGGTGACCCCTAGACGCTGAGAAAGGAAGGGAACATCTCCCCTGGAGCCCCCAGAAAGAATGCAGATTGATTTCAGCTCAGCAAAACCCATTTTGGATTTCTAACCTCCAGAACCTAAGATAATAAACTTACGTTGCTTTAAGTTCGTGAGTGGCAGTTGTTTGGAAATAGGACTAGTCAGTCATACAGAAGCAAAGGAAATTCATATGATGTGTTTCCCAGTTCTGGAAAATCAACTGTTTTATCACAGAATTCTGACCACAGAATAGTAATTACCAGAGGCTGGGAGAAGAAAGTGGAATAGAGGGAGTTTGGACAGAACACGAGGGAGGCTGGGTATGGCTCACTGTGACAGACACGTCATCGTAGTTTACGAGGGCAGTCTCAGGTGAACTGAGAACTCAGGTTAGCATGGGAACTCTTTGTACTACTCCGCAGTTTTTGTTTTGCAAATCTACAACTATTCTGAAATTTAAAAATTTATGTAAAACTTTTTTTTCTAAATCATTCTTTCCATACACTATTCTTGCAATTGGTTCAATAGATGTTATGTCTTCAGCTTTGTCCTGCATTTATCGAAAACTTTGCTTTATATTTTTGTCTGTGTTCTGAATTCTTGATCGTTTGTTTAGACATATGTTCACAACTTTATACCAATCAATAAAGATTTTATACTAATATACAAAAATATTCAATTTTAACTTCACTTTTATATGTTTACATTTCCAAGTGTTTTACCTCTTTTTTTCCTCTGATTTTCTCTTTTAGATCTAGCTGGTCATTTTTGTGGTCTTTTTCCCTCATTTTAGTCATACTGCTGACAATTTTATTTTTTATTTCTTCAACATTGTCATGAAATGTACTTTATTTAACACAAATGTTAATTCTAACATTGTAGTTTTTGAATATTTTAGGACACACTGTGATTTCAAAGGATTTTACGATTTCTCCTTTCCTCTTGTATTTTCTAATTTTTGTTGAAAACTTTTGAGCTTTGGAACTTTAACTTTGGTGATCTTTAGAGACCTAGGTTTGGGTCCAGTCTTGCCCAACAGAAATTGTATTTGCTTCTTTTCCGTAAGTATGAGCACAAATAAACCCAGGAATATTTGATGTTTGAGTTTGAATTTTTTTCTTGGGGGAGTAGTCCACTCAGATGACTTTTTTTTTTTTTTTGAGTCAGAATCCAAACCCACATGAAACTGGGTGCGGATTGTAGCTAAGAACTCCTTCTCCCAGAACTGTGAATAGAAGAGGAAGGTGTCCCCACCAACCCCCGAGGGGAACATTGTTGCTGCCACTGCTGTTGTCACCTTGTTAACAGTGCCCGCTATGTCCCCTTCCCTGTGAGAGTATCTCTGGGCCTGGCCCTGGACCCTACTGCACAGGATCCGTGTTCCATGGGAGCTCATTAAGACAAAGATTTGGGGCCTTTGAGTGGAAGATGCTCACACAACAGATGACAATTTTTCTCATTTCTTTCCCAAATTCACAATTTCGTGTTGTTTAGGAACACAGAACATTTCTTTGTTTTCTTAGCCACACTGAAAAAAAGCATGTTCAGTGTTGATTTTATATCCTGACCCTTTTACCAAAGACTTTTATGAGTTCCAACAGTCTCTCAGTGGAGTCTTTTGGATCCCCTCTGTGTAGAATCATGTTATCTGCAAATAAGGATAATTTGACTTCTTCCTTCCCAGTTTGTATCCCTTTGATTTATTATTATTTTTTTTTTTTTTTTTTTGCCTAATGGCTCTCGCTAAAACCTTCAGGACTATATTAAATAGCGATGGCGAGAGTGGGCATCCTTGTCTAGTTCCAGGTCTTAAGGGAAATACTTCCAGCTTTTCCCCATTCAAAAGGATGCTGGCTGTGGGTTTGTCATAAATTGCCTTGATTATGTTAAGAAAAGTTCCTCCAATGTCACCTCTGAGAACTTTTAAGATCAATCCCATTCACAATAGCTACAAAAATAATTAAATACCTTGGAATAAATTCTATCAAGAATGTCAAATATCTCTATGATGAAAATTATATAAAATATTAAAGAGAGAAATAGAAGAAGACACTAAAAAATGAAGAATCAGCATCATCAAAATGTCCATAGTACTTACAGCAATTTACAGATTCAATGCTATCCCAATAAAAATATCAATGACATTCTTCACAAATCTAGAAAAATAATGATGTTAAAATTCATATGGAAACATAAGAGATCTCGAATAGTTAAAGTAATCTTATACAACAAAACCAAAGCTGGAGGCATCACAATACCAGATTTCAAGACATACTATAGGGCAATTATAATCATAACAGCCTGCTACTGGCACAGAAACAGACATGCAGACCAATGGAACAGAATCAAAACTCCAGAAATCTATGTAAATACCTACAACCAACTTACCTTTGACAAAGAGCTAAAATCCATCTCGGGAGCAAGAACAGTCTCTTCAACAAATGGTGCTGGGAAAACTGGATCTCCACGTGTGGAAGTATGAAACAAGACCCCTAACTTACACCTTACACAAAAACCCACTCAAAATGATCAAAGACTAAATCTATGATCTGATACCATCAAATTACTGGAGAACATTGGGGAAATGCTGCAAGACATTGACATAAGCAAAGCCTTCTTGGAAAATACTTCAGAGCACAGGCAATCAAAGCCAAAATTGACAGCTGGGATTACACCAGGCTGGGAAGCTTCTGCACTACAAAACACTCAGCAAAGTGAAGAGACAACCGACAGAATGGGAGAAAGTATTTGCAAAGTATGTAACTGATAAAAGGTTAACATCCAGAATCTTTAAAGAGCTCAAGAAATTCAACAACAAAACAAACAATCCAGTTAAGAAATGGGCAAAGGACTTGAACAGCCATATTTTAAGAGGGGAAATTCAAATTGGCAGCAGACTCTTGAAAAAATGCTCAAGATCACTAGCCATCAGGGAAATGCAAATCAAAACCACAAGAAAAGTGAGGTTTCACCTTACTCCAGTTAGAATGGCTGTCATGCAGAAATTAACAAACAACAAATGCTGCTGAGGATTGGAAATGTAAACTGGTGCAGCCAGTATGGAGATATCTCAGAAATCTGAATATAGACCTACCATAGGCTCCAGCCATCCCACTCCAGGGAATTTACTCAAGCCCAAAGAAATCATATGAAAGAGTCATTGGTATCCCCCATGTTCATTGCAGCTCAATCCACAAGAGCTAAGATATGGAATCCACCCACATGCCCATCAACCATTGACTAGATAAAGAAATTATGGCATAAATACAGTATGGAATACTACTCAGCCATAAAAAAAAATGAAATCCTGTCTTTGGAAACAAGATAGACACAACTAGAAACCATTATACTTAGTGAAATAAGTCTGTCCCAAAAAGACAAATACCATGTTTTCCCTAATCTGAGACAGCTAATACAATACTTAAAATGTAATATATTGGAGTGAAACGGACATTTTGAGATTTGATGGTTGTTTACAACCTTTTTCTCTTCTGTTCAGGAACAGTGTTTTTTTTTCTTTTCATATTTGTTGAACTCTTTTACTTAGTGTAGGGTTAACTTTATGATCATTACGTAAAATGAAAGTAGATTTTGTAGAAATTAGGAGTTGGAATGGGAGAGGGAGAAGGAAGAAGAGTTGGAGCATAGATTGGAGGGAGTGTAGGGTAGGAAATATCACTTTGTTTCTAAATCTGTTTAAGTCAAATACATGAAACTTGTTTACCATAAGTAAAATTTAAAAAATTAAAAGCACGCTCATAAATGTCTTACCCAGCGATTTTATTGTTCTAAACCAAAGTTTTTTCTGGAATTCAGGGTTCTGTGATGCCAGAAAAACATCCCAAGTCTATGCTCAGGTCAAAGTAGAATAAGAAACACTCAAAGCCTTTCTCTTTTCGTGGTAATAGTCAACAATTGTGGCTGTGGATACCATGCCCTCTGTGTTTAGATTTTTCCCCCTCGATTGAAAGAAATCATGTATTGGATAAAACAATAAAAAGTCTGGGATTTATTTCAAAATTATGTGGGTGCGAAGGAAGTGGGTAGAGCATGGATGAAACAAGAGCGGCCATGAACCACTCACTGTAGAATGTGAGCGCTGAGAGCAGGGGTTTCCGGGGTCCTTTCCTTTCTCATTTAGAAATACATTTTACATTTCCATGTTAACCGGTAACAAATAAATATTGCCTCTGAACCCCTATAACAAGTCAAAGCTTTGGAATCTACAAAATTGAATCCCGTTGACTTTGGTAAACAGAATAGACCTTTAGTCTATTCATCGCCTGATAGAGCACTGGGCAGAGCACTTACTGTTACTGATGAAACTAAAGAACATCCTAAACAGCTAAAAACAATGAAAATGAATTTTATGTACAAATTAGAAAAGTGCTTAATATGAAACATAGAATAAAAGAAATGAATTGCCAATATCCAAGAGTAGTTCCCTGAGAAATAGAACCAGAATGTGTGTCTCTCAATTTTTTAATCTTTTAGTATGGCTCTCTATTAAAGAACTACAAGCTGATGAAGTCATTGCCAACTTGGCACATGCTTTCAGTGAAAGGTAGAAATCACATTTATCATGGTACAGAACTTAGCCATACACCTGGGAAAGAGACGAAGTGTACGTATAATACAGTAAGTCACCGACTGTTGGACAGAGGCCTTGTAGTTGTTCCTAGAGCTTGGAGAAATCTTGCTTCTCAGTAACTGCTGGGGCACAGAGTGCTGTGTGTCTCAACAGAGCCTGGCAATTGGTTCTATGCTGCATCATGCCCTGTGAACACACTGATTCGAAACGAAATAGAGCTCTGTGGAAATTAAAACACTATGTCCTATAATTTCTACTTAAGATCTTGCTGTTTACTAAAAATTTGCAAATGTTTTTGCCTGATGTTTAAACTTGCAGAATAGGACATTTTACTCTAAAAAAATCTCACAAACATTTGTTTTGCAGCTCTTGTGTTTCCTTCAGCACAGTTCACACATATTTATAAAGCTACCATTTCTAAGTGGCTCATTTCCTTACCTATTTGTGGGAGTCAAAAATTACCTCCTAATCCAAAGGGTGCAGGCAAAAAGACTGATGTGCTTATTCAAGTAATCTGGCCTTTCTTCTGAATTTGCAAAAACTGGCCCGAAGTGCAGGTCTGATTTTGCGGCAGTTGTCTCTGTGGGTGGACTCCTGTGTCCTGCACCTGTCTATCTCCCTTACGTTGGGCTGGTGCTGAGGAAGAAGGCAGGAGCTGGTATGCCAGTGGCCTCAGCGTCCTCTCTGGCACATAGCATTCTTTTCTGAGGCTTTGTTAATGAGCACAGCGCTCACTTCCCTTGGCCACGCCTCCCGTGCCCTGGGTGTAGCTTGTGCAGCAGTCACTGGAGGCTGGTATCTAAGGCCAGCACCGCTCATTAGCTGCCCCCTGGTGGTGCTGAGAGAGCTCCAGGTGTGGCTCCTCGGCTCCCTGTCCCGGCCTTCACGCCATACAGCTGTCCTGCATTCCTGAATTCTGGCTGCACCTCCCAGGCTGTGTCTGTTCAACCAGACCAGCATCCATCCCTCCCCAGTCATCATCTGCCCTAGCACACCAACCTGTCCAACCCTAGCACACGCCACCTGGAACCAGCATAGAAAGATGGATCCCCCGTCTCCCTCTGCCTGCTCTTGCTGTCACACCCCATGTGCTGCGGAGGTTGGTCCTCACCCCAGAGAAAGCCTTTAGCTAGAGTCCTCAGAGGTGGATCTCAACATTGCCCTCAACTCTTGAACATGTTTCCCTTCTCTGGGCATCAGGAAATCAGCCTGCCTCAAATCCCTTTCTCTTTTTTTCCAGGGCCCTCAGCTTTTCTCATCTTCTGCCCACACCTTGCTCCTTGTTCCGTCAAGGGCAGAACCACCCTCCCCACCTGCTGGGCCAGGTCTAAGGGCTTGCATCACTGGGCCTGGTTGTTGGTGCTGATGAGAGGGCAAAGGAATTCAGCAGTCTTTGTCCACACAATAAGGAGACTTGCACAGTGACTGGTGTTGCTGCAAATTCTATTTGGTACAGCAGAGATGCTTATTAGTATTCGCTTGGTAACATCTCTGGTCTTCTTTGCAGCTGATGAACTGCTTGGGGCAACTGTGCTTACAGAGATGTGTTAGGAAGGACATTTCCCAACAACACGCTAATACCGCTCAATTTTGTCTCCATTGAATAACTTGTACTGAGAATCTGTGTTGGGTCAGTCTGGTGTTAGGAAAGTTCATAGTCACGGGGAAGAGAAAATTAGAGTGGAATGAAGCAATGCAGAGAAAGATAAACATCCAAAACAGGACAAATGTCTGAATGCCTGAGGCACAGAGATGCCTACAGGCCAAAAATGGATGCAGGGCTTGTAAAACATGGTTCATCAAAAACCAGGCCCCAGATTATTACCTGGGAACCAGGGGCAGGCATGGTTTTAAACCAAGAACATGGATGTTCACATCCCCTGATGTGAACTCTCACTCCATGAGTCTGGTTAGCTCACCACTCTGCCTGATGATGCTGATGAGTTACTTCCAGAAGGAAATCCAGGTCTGAGAGAAGCACATGCACACGTTGGTGTCACCCACTCCTGAAGAGGTCAGCTGTTTTGTAGAAGCGCAGCTTTTTCAGGGCACCCATGGCAATGGCCTCATATATCCTCATAAAAGGAGCTTGAGCAATTTCTTTTATTCTGAGGATGCTGTGCCGGTGAACAGAATAAAAGATTAGATAGTTCTATATTCTCTCTATTTCATGGGCACATTTTTATACCATGTCTTTTTAAATCAGGTCCCCAATATTTTTAATCATCTAGTACTATTCTAGCCAACACAGTGGCTGCTGAACACTATACACGTGGCCAATCCAAGCAGTGCTGCAAACATGGTTCACAAAGACTTAGTATGAAGCACTCTAGTAAAATATCGCAACCATTTTTATTTATCTCTCTTTGACATGCTAATATTTTGGAAACCTTAAAATGTTACTAAAATTAGCTTCACCTGTTCTTTGCACTTTTTAAATAAGGATTTCAGGAAGCTTAAAATGACACTGTGGCTCTCACTTACAATTTGCATTATATTTCTATTACAATCAGTCTGCTGTGTCATTTAAATTCCTCTAATCATATTGCTTGAATAAGGTTATGCTATTCTGGGATGTGTTGAGTAATCCCTTAAGTAAACAAGAAAAAGCAGAACTGACATCTAAATAAAGCAATTAAGCAATGAAAATTAAGCAAGGAAAGTGTTATTCGGGTGATTTAAAAAGAAATTTACATTGAACTTTTGATTAGAGAAACTCTGGATAATGTAAATGATCTCTGTATTTAGAAAGTGGGAATTTTCTTTTAAATTATTTTAATGCCTTTACACATCTATGTAGGTGAATATTATTGTACCTGAGTTCAGGAATGATCAATCCTGTGTCCCTTCCCCCTCCACTTGTCTCCATCTTCCCCTCGACAGTGTGGTAACAAAATGAACAGTCTACTACCGAGTTCTTATACTTCTCCACGCTCCAGTAATTAACTACGTTTATGCATACATTTGCATATACAACTATGAATATATCATTATTTGAATATATTATGAATAAATACATATATTTGTCATTTTTCTTTACAAAAAATGGTTTTGTATAACACACACACTTCTCTGTGTCTTGCAGTTTCCATTCATACCCCTTGTTGACATCACTGCCAGTCAATCTACAATATTGAAAATTACTGTTCCCACGGCTGCAGAGGCACTCGAGGTATGAACTGAGGTATCACAAGCAAGTATTTCCCTACCAAAGGACAATAGTTTTGTTTCTAGAATTTTTCCTTTTTTTTCTTCCCTTTTCTTTCTTCCTTTTACTCTTTCTTTCATTTTCTATTTTTTTTTCTTTCATTTTTCCTGGCTTTTCCAAATGAAAGTTTTCTAAACACGCTCATCAAATATCATTTCGTACTTGGACTTTTTATAGAGGAGAGACTCTAAGGAATGATTTTCAGCGAAAAAGTTTATCACATGCATCTATGCATATACATGTTATACAATTTGGCATTAAATCAAGATTGTTGTTTTATTTTTACAAAATAGTATGAACGCTGCAGGGTAAGAGTGAGGGTACATTAGCGCCAGAGAGAACTCACTCTTTTCAAGTTTTGCCAGTGCAATGACTGTCGTCACTATTCCCCAAACCGCTAGTGAATTTGGGCGTCGCTTTCAGTTTTCTTGACTATTTGTTTGCTGTTCTATAAGTAAGAGATAAAAAGAAATAATCTTCAGTTAAAGTCTCAGAGACGGTAGAAATATACTCTTGAAATATATTAACTGGAATGGAAAACACAAGCTTTTTATTTAGTTTAATTTTAATTAATTTAAATGTCCATATATGTTTTACCGGTTATCCTAGCAGACTGTGCAGATTTCTATCATTACCCAGAAATCCATTTTTTCTTTGCACTGTTATTCTGAAAGGGCACTTTGCACTGTAGGAGTTGACATTTGGCACGGCAGTTACTGCACTGCTCCGGATGCCTGCATTGCATACAGGGTCGCCTGGGTTTGAGCCAAGTGCTTGGGTTCCAGACATCCACAGGGAAGGCTCACACCAAGCTCCCAGTTCCTGGCTTCAGCCTAGCTCAGTTCCAGCTGTTGGAGACATTCCAGGAGGGAACCAATAGATGGAAGATGTGTGTGTGTGTCTCTCTCTCTTTTCTTTTCAAACAAGCAACCAACCAACCAAAAAGATAAAACTAAGTCTTAAAAAAGACATTGGCACTTTGTCATCATTCCTTTTTTATGCTTAGCTTTTGTTTGTTTATATTTTATATGGAGTGCTGGTGTCAAATTTTATGCATAAGTGTCATTTTATCTTTTCTCAATACATGTAGATATCACTTCACATTTTCATACTTTTAGCAAGTAGGTTGAGAGAATATCTTATATATTGCTTGACTGTTTTATGTAAGTGTATTTACATAGTGTATTTCCAAACCTTGCTTTATCTTTTGCATTTGATATTTAATTAATACCATAGTTTACAACAATCTTCTTCCATTTCGATTTCATTGTCTTACGTGCCTGTTTTAGTAGTTTTCATCTGGGTCCTTTTTTTTAACTTTTATTGAATAAATATAAATTTCCAAAGTACAGCTTTTGGATTATAGTGGCTTTTTCCCCCATAACCACCCTCCCACCTACAACCATCCCATCTCCCACTACCTCTCCCATCCCATTCACATCAAGATTCATTTTCAATTATCTTTATATACAGAAGATAGATTTAGTATATACTAAGTAAAGATTTCAACAGTTTGCACCCACAGAGACACATAAAGTATAAAGTACTATTTGAGTACTAGTTATAGCGTTAATTCACATAGTACAACACATAAAGGACAGAGATCCTACATGAGGAGTAAGTGCACAGTGACTCCTATTGTTGATTTAACAATTTGACACTCTTGTTTATGGCGTCAGTAATCTCCTTAGGCTCTAGTCATGAGTTGCCAAGGCTGTGGAAGCCTTTTGAGTTCGCCAACTTCAATCTTATTTAGACAAGGTCATAGTCAAAGTGGAAGTTCTCTCCTCCCTTCAGAGAAAGGTACCTCCTTCTTTGATGGCCCATTCTTTCCACTGGGATCTCACTTACAGAGATCTTTCATTTAGGTCATTTTTTTTTTCTTGGCTTTTCATGCCTGAAATACTCTCATGGGCTTTTTAGCCAGATACATCTGGGTCCTTTTAATAAAGATGCAAATAATAATAAACCGTTAGGATTTTAGATGAAACACCATATACCACGCGGTGTTATTCAGGGTCTGTGTCCTCATTCAAATGCTGCCTTGGCATTCATTCACTAATCAGAGCACACCGCACATCAAATATTGTAGTTTTATTTTTCACAAACTAAACCACCATGAAAGCTAGAAGCTCATGCAACCGATTTCTAAGAACTAAGTTGAGGTTATATGGAATATATAAAACGATACTTTTTTTTTTTTTTTTTTTGACAGGCAGAATGGACAGTGAGACAGAGAGAAAGGTCTTCCTTTGCCATTGGTTCACCCTCTAATGGCCACCACAGCCAGCGCACTGTGGCTGGCGCACCTGGTCTCCCATGGGGTGCAGGGCCCAAGCACTTGGGCCATCCTGCACTGCACTCCCGGGCCACAGCAGAGAGCTGCACTGGAAATGGGGCAGCCAGGACAGAATCCGGCGCCCCGACCAGGACTAGAACCTGGTGTGCTGGTGCCGAAGGCAGAGGATTAGCCTATTGAGCTTCGGCGCTGGCCATAAAATAATACTTTCAAACTTACACAATTGACCAGCAATATTTCCTAGGGGAAAATCTAACAATGTGGATGTATGTGTGAGGAAAACAGGATGGATTCTGATCTAATCTCTCTTTTGACATGTAGTAAAATTACATGTTTCTGCTAGTTAAGGAAGAGTTCTGTTTATTCCAAAGAAGACACAATAAAAATCAATAATAAAATTGAATTAAATTAAAATTAAAAATTAAATAAAATAAAAATAAATAAATAAAAATAGGGAATTTGTTTTTTTTTTCACTCCAAGAAGTGAAATGCTTCCATATATGTGAATACTTCAACATATGTTACACAAAGAATTTTCTTGGGCAGAAGGCACAATATGGTAAACTTTTTGAGTATTTACATCACTGTTGATTTGGCCATATATTCTATTTATACCATTTCACGAGAAGAATCATTCTTCATTGATTTTGGGTCAATGAATTGACATTTATCTTTCCTTGTACTGTTGTCAAAAAAATGAAATAAAATTTATATTTATGATAGAAATGTCTGCGTATTGGTAAAATTTAGAAATACAAAAAAGAAGTTAAAATTTAAAACTACAGACCAGAGTGGTGGTGCAGCATGTTAAGCCTCTGCCTGTGATGCCAACATCCCACATGGGCACCTGTTCAAGTCTCAGCTGTTCCTCTTCTGATTCAGCTCCCAAAAATGTGCCGGGGAACACAGAGGAAAATGCCCCAAGTGCCTGGGCCCCTGATCACATGTGGGAGACTCACATGAATTCCCGGCTCTGGGCATTGTGGCCATTTGGGGAGTGACCAGCATATTGAAGATCTCTCTCTCTCTGTTTCCTCTTCTCTCTCTGTAACTCTGCCTTTTACATAAATAAATATTTTTTAAAAATTTAAAACTAAAAATGCAAAGAACACAAATAATGAAATAATAAAACTCAACTATTATCTTAAAGTGAATTTTTGAAATTATTGAAAATCATATAGTGTAAACCTCTTTGAAAATGTTTAACTGTTATATAACTCATGTAATTGACAAAATACTTATGTTTTCTGCTGCATAGCATTTTATACAACAACAAGTCAGAAATTGCAAATCACTTTTCTAGGCACTGTGACCCATAGGTAGTAAACTGGAGAGATGGCCCAGGACAGCAGAGCATGGTGGCAGTTCTTTGCACCCAGAGTCTGGTATCCTAGGCCAACACAGGTCACAGACAAAGCTAGGGGAATATTCCCATTTGCCTGAGACTCTTACTACTAAATTCATTATTGAAATTTTTATTATTTTTAAGGTTTTGCTTATTTATTTAAAAATCAGAGTTACAGAGAGAGAGAGAGAGAGAGAGAGAGAGAACGTTATCTCCTCATTCACTCCCCAGATACGAACAATAGCCAGGGCTGGGCCAGGCCAAAGCCAGGAGCCAGGAGATCCATCTGGGTCTCCCAGGTGGGTGCAGGGACCCAAGCACTTGGGTCTTCCTCTCCTGTTTTTGCCCAGGCCTCCATAAGGGAACTGGATCAGAAGTGGAATAGCCAGGATACTACCTGATGCCCCTATGGGATGCAAGTATCACTGGTGGCTCTACCCACTACACCACAATGCCAGGCCCTATTAAAATTATTTTTAGGGGCCGGCGCTGTGGTGTAGCCGGTTAAGCCACCATCTGAAGTGCTGGCATGCCATATGGGCGCCATTTCGAGTCCCAGCTGCTCCTCTTCTGATCCAGCTCTCTGCTGTGGCCTGGGAAAGCAGTAGAAGATGGCCCAAGTGCTTGGGCCCCGCACCTGTGTGGGAGACCAGAAGAAGCTCCTGGCTCCTGGCTTTTGATAGGCCCAGCTCTGGCCGTTGTGGCCATTTGGGGAGTGAACGAGCAGATGGAAGACTTCTCACTTTCTGCCTCTCCTTCTTTCTATGTGTAACTCTGACTTTCAGATAAATAAACAAGTCTTTAAAAAAAATAAAATAAAATTATTTTTAAAGCTGTTTGTTAGAATAAAACATTACGTCAAAAAATGTGTATGTCTGAGTCAAAAGTTAATGTGTTTGGACTTCATGGCCATCCACTTAGACAGAGTCCTTCTAAGTCCCTGTACTTGAATTGTTATTTCTAATTTTATGGATTTTTCTACTTACACGGTTGAGTGTCCGCATTACATAAGCTTCAGGTCCCATAAAACCTGGATGCACCTCTGGTATCAGCTGAGCATTTATTTTTGGCCAGCTTCAGATCTTAGAAAACAGTGCTATCTTACAAATTATGAAAATATCAGTCCTTGATACAGGTTGCATACAGTATCATGAAATGGACAAATAAACTCTTACAGAAGACAAATTGTTATACAAAATCAGTAATTTATTTAAAAGTAACACGTGGCTTTGCCATCTACACTGTGTCCTTTGACTTAATCTATTCCTGGAGAAGACGGTTTCTAAGAAACAGATGTGCTGGTGTGGATGTTTGGCCTTGATTGAGGTCCCAGTTCCTGGCTTTGCCCCTCCCTCCTCGCCACTGTCAACCCTCTGGCTGTTGAAGGTGTTTGGGATGTGAACCAGCCAATGAGAGCTGTGTGTGTGTGTGTGTGTGTCTCCTTTCTGTCTCTCAAATACATAAATAAAAGTTTTAAATAAATAAACATTTGCACTTATAATGCAAATTCCATTTTGTGTTAGTTTTTTTCATTAATTTGTTAGACATGTGCATCAATCCATGTGAAACACAGTGCTAGATGCTGGGCTTATCAGTTCTCCCATTAAATGGTTTGCCTCATTTGAGAAATCACAAAATACTATTTTCTGTTTATATTGTACCTACATGAATGTATTAAACTTGGTACTAGATATTTCCTATTTATAGTTTTTTCAATGCATTTATCAATTTTTCTTTCTCGTGAAGCCTGATTTCATTCTTAGGAGTGCAAAAAAAAAAAAAACAGATTAAACTACTTTGTAAATTATAGCTGCCTTTCTACACAATTGTGAGAAAAAGATTGAAAGGTAACATGAAATAAAAATTGACTTGTAGCAGCTAGGGATTGGTGGTTTGCCCATTGTTTTATTAATCTTACAAGAAATAAACAAGATCCTACAATGCTTAAGATCTTGAGCCTTAAATTAAATTTAGATTAGGTTAAAAATCTTGGGTGTCTTGGTAACATAAAATTTGTCCCAGAGCAAGTTAACTTCTCTAATTTCTCTCATTTGGAGAAGGCAGAGAAAGAAGGAGAGAGAGAGGGGGAGGGAGAGAGAGAGAGAGAGAGAGAGAGAGAGAGAGAGAGAGAGAGACATGTTTCTTCTCGGTTGGGGAACCTGAGCTGGACGCAAGCCTCAGCAGTGAACTTCCTGCTGCTCCGGTGGTGAGAGCTCTGGGGACGCCCGCCTGACTTTGGCGCTTGAGCTTTCGCTGACATTTCAGAGTCAGGGAAGTGAGGCCTGGGACAGTTCTTGCCATTTCCCTGAAGAGGTTCATTCACACCCTGAAGATGGCGGCAGATGTCTCCAAAGCAGGCTCTCAGAAAGGAAGAGAGGTTTGCTTCTTTCCCAGGATAAGTAAGTGAACTTCATATTTTTCCATTCCTTGCCTACAGTACAGATTGTGCGTGTTTAATGTATTTACCCCAGTGTTCATTAAAATGGCCCACGGGTAAGAACAGGGACACGGGGAACCCATAGACTTGCGACTGAACTTAAGAGATAAAGAAATCTATCTTGTCCAAAAACTTCGTGGGTGCGCTTACGGCAGAATTAATAAATATAGATATGAGAAACCTAACAGTTTTCTGTGAGGATTAAATATATCGACACATGACAATGCTTATCACAATGGTATATATTAAGTACTAACTCTCTGTTAGGTAACAATTGTTACCTGCTTTTAAGATTCTGCAAGTGAAAGACAGTCTTTCAGGGGCTGTGAAACAGTATCACATGTGGGAAACATGACAGGAAAATTACAAGTTATCTACATATTTCACATAACTGCAGGACACTGCATGCAATAGGAAACTGGGAGACACCTGTATTTCATTGATGTAGACAGTTGTTCTATGTATGTGTCCTCACAAACCTGATCACTTCTCTATGAGGCTGTAGCATGGATTATTCAACTACTATATTCAATATTTGCATGTTTAGAGCCTTAAAAGCAGGCTAACTTAATTCTAAGCCTTCATGTTAACAATTGTTTCTATCAATAACTTATTCCAGCAGTAAGAACACTGCCATTTCCTTAAGATGTAGCTCAAACGATGAAAGGACAAAAGGAAAACATGGGATACTACTGCACAGCTGTTGTTTAAACAAGGAAAAAAAAATCACATTAACAATCAGAACATTTTGCCATCTAAAAATGGTTCCATGATAATTTTAAACCCTTCTTTAAATACCCCATGCCTTTGGAAGTGATAAAAGATATCTTAAACACAGGGAACGTTTAAAAAATGTGGGTCTGAATATAATCACAGGGACACCAAAAAAAATCCTCAATTTTTATTTGTAAATAAAATATTCAGTGAGGTTTTAACTTAAGCATATGAAGTGAAAGAAGACTCAGTCTGTAGCTCTACAACTAAATTTCTGAATGCAGTCTTCATCAAAGGGAAAGCAGCACGTTTTCCCTCCATGTGAGCTGGGTGTGGGTGGTACCAGACACTCACAGGACAGCTGTACAAGTGGGAGGGGTTCCTTGCAGATCCATGCACCCTTATGCTTTTGAGAAAGGTTGATTTCATACTTCTGTGCCTCACGGCAACCATAGAATTCCATCAGTCTTGTTAGTTGTCACAGATAAGGGAGAACATACAATATTTGTTTCTTTGGGA
Organism: Lepus europaeus; assembly: GCF_033115175.1. Taxonomy (NCBI): domain Eukaryota; kingdom Metazoa; phylum Chordata; class Mammalia; order Lagomorpha; family Leporidae; genus Lepus; species Lepus europaeus. The sequence continues at coordinate 4,644,201 of NC_084832.1, read as the reverse complement.
CTGGCTTATTTCACTCAGCTGGTGTTTTCTAGATTCCTTCATTTTGTTGCAAATGACTGGATTTCATTTTTTTTTTTTAGCTCTGTGTAGTATTCCTTAGAGTACATATCCCATAATTTCTTTATCCAGTCTTCCACTGACGGCCATTTGGGTTGATTCCATGTCTTAGCTGTTGTGAACTGAGCTGTAGTAACATGGAGGTGCAGATAGCTCATTTACTTGCTGATTTCATTTCCCTTGGGTAAACTCTGAGGCGTGGGATGGCTGGGTCATATCATAGGGCTATATTCAGATTTCTGAGGTATCCCTAAACTGTCTTCATAGTGGCTTTACCAGTTTGCATTCCCACCAACAGTGGATTAGGGTATCTTTTACCCCACATCTTTGCCAGCATTTGTTGTTTGTTGATTTCTGTATGAAAGTCATTCTAACTGGGGTGTGGTGAAACCTCATTGTGGTTTTGATTTGCATATCCCTGATGTCTGGTGATCCTGAGCATTATGGGGTGGAAAAAGCCATTGTAATCCATAAGCTGTACTTTGGAAAGTTATAATTACTAAATAAAAGTTAAAAAAAAAACTAAAAAAACTATTTAAAAATTCAAATATTTGTTACATTTTTATTTTCAATGAAAAATGAAGTCACATCAAACTGAGAGGCATTTATCTTTTTTTTTTAGGCAGAGTGGACAGTGAGAGAGAGAGACAGAGAGAAAGGTATTCCTCTTGCTGTTGGTTCACCCCCCAATGGCCGCTGCGGCTGGCGTGCTGCGGCCAGTGCACCATGCTGATCCAAAGCCAGGAGCCAGGTGCTTCTCCTGGTCTCCCATGGGGAGCAGGGCCCAAGGACTTGGGCCATCTTCCACTGCACTCCCGGGCCACAGCAGAGAGCTGGCCTGGAAGAGGGGCAACTGGGACAGAGTCCGGCGCCTCAACCGGGACTAGAACCCAGTGTGCCAGCGCTGCAGGTGTAGGATTAGCCTATTGAGCCACGGCGCCGGCCAAGAGGCATTTATCTTAAAATCCAAATTTATATATTGTGTACCCAGTAGTATCCAAACAACTTTCCATAGAGGAACCAGTGACATGGAATGAATCTACCCGCAAATAAAAGTCAAGCTTTCACGTACATTTAAGCTGGGCTTTCAAATTACAGTTATATCTTCCTGACCTTTGGTTGATAGTGATCTGTTTTAAAACTGTTGGCTTTTCTTTGTGTTTCACTCCTTGCATGTTAAAGGAAAAAATTCCATTTCTGTATTTTGTTTTTGTTAGTTTACACGATCTTTTTTCTTTTCTATCATGCATTAAAATATGAGGGCTTTAAAACGTGAACCACAGTTGACAGAACTAACCCTCAATGTGAAAACTCAGCCTCCCAAATTAGGTGTCAAACACCAGATGCTGCTGTCAACCCTGGACTCCAGGGGTCCCTCTTGAAGTCTCTTCTAGCTGTCGTGTGATACCTTCCCAGAAAGTATTCATTTATGTCCTCTGTCAGCTGGAATCACTAGAGTTTTAAATCTTTGAATTAAACATAACTGATGTTTCTCTCCAGAAAAGATAAAAACTATGCTAAAGAATTCTGACATCTCTCATCTATTGGATTTTAACAGGATCAGGTCCTAGTGAAAAAATGAACAATGAACTTGGTAAAATGCCCTTTTAGACTGTCTAATTTACTTCTGATGGTGATGCTCGCCCTCCCCCAATTAAATAAGCTTTCAAAACAATAGATATTTAAAAGAGGGAAAGCTGAATATAAAACAAGTACTCACCATCTCTTGTTTTACAAGAAAAAATAACCTACTTTCTGGTTTCTTGGAGCTTTTTTCTTGTTCAGAAAATTGTTGTTTGGTTATCCACCAATTTTCTTGACTAATAAAACATGCTATTATATTATTCTCTAAGATTACTCTAAAGAGGTGTACTGATGTGCAAACAGAAAACTTGCCATAATGTTTTCCTGTTACTGTTGGCTTCACGGTTTTTGAGTTTTATACAGTGCTATTTTCAGGAAATACTTTGTGATGACAGAATTCTGAGTTGTTTAGAAGTATTTGGGCTGTTTCATATTGTCTGCTATTAACTAAAGAAAGAAAATAAAGAAGGGGAGGAGGTAATATGGATCAATAATTAAGTAAACTTTTTAGAAGAGTGCAGATCCCCTAGCTCTTCTGCACTTTATTTAAGAGCTTAGAAAGAATGGATCAAGTCTTCCCCTTCAGGTCAAAGTAGAGTAACAGTTTTCAGCACCTTGGACAGCAGGGGAGCGGGCCATGACCCAGAGACCCAGGAAACTAAAGAAGTCCTGGGGAGGTCTCTAGATTTTGCTTTCTAGGCTACGGGGCAGGAAAAGAAAGCCAGCAAACACCAGGTAGAGAGAAGAAGAAGAGACCAGGGAGACCATGTATGGTGTGTATGTTTTACAGAAAAGAATGAATTCACCACTCACAGAGAATTCCAGTTCTCTTCAGAGACCCCTTGAGTGTTCATCTGATCAGCAAATGCCTATGAGGAAATGAAGGGTGGCCAGGGAAGCCATTAGAGAAGCATAAAGCAGTGGTGTCCTGCACGTCCCCAGAGTGGTGAATACTGCCTGTTCACACCAGACAGACTGGAAACTCTGGTCAGTGGGGTCTGGAGGTAGAGTACGTGGAAGGATCAGGCCTCAGGCAGTTTGAGGAGATTGCCCCAGACCCTGCCCTGTCTGGATCTTACCTAGCAGATGCTAACGCCAATATCTGCAAGGATAAACTCCTTCCAAGTAACTCAACCATGTCCCAGAATATAGCTCAATAATATTTACAAAAATATTTGATTATCCAGTGCTGAGCAGGGTAAAATTAATGATTTCTGGGACACAACAAAAAATAACCAGGAATGCAAAGAAGCAGAAAAATATGGTCCATAATGGGGATAAAATGTTTCAAATGACAGCTTGAAAACCCAATTTCTACAAAGGATAATAATATCTAAGATACAAAATGTACTACATCTTATTAAAAGCAGATTAGATGTTTATGTACATTGCCAAATACATATATATAATATATAATTTAATATATTAGAGAATATATAGCCCATATTATTTTACATAACATATATACACACATATTAGAGAACTTTGCTAGCAACAGAAACTATCCAAAATGGAACACAGAGAAAAATAATTCTTAAAAAAATGTAATGTTTAAACTGTAAAATTTTAAGAGTACATTTTGGTGGCACTAAACACATTCACATTTTTGTGAAGCCATCATTACTATCTGTCTCCATAATTTTTCTCATCATCCCAAACTGAAAGCTCTATATCCCTTAAACACTACATCTCCATTCCCTTCCTCTCCCTATGCCTTTGTAACCATTATTCTACTCTTTGTCTTTATGAATTGGACTGCCCTGAGTATCTCCTGTAAGTGCTGCTCTGGCTAATTTAATTTGGCACGGTATCCTTGAGATTCATCTATCTCATAGCACATATTAGAATTTCATTCATATTTTAAGGTGATAGAATGTCAGTCTTTAGACACACTACCTATTCTTTATCCATTTGTCTGTTGATGGGCATTTTGGCTATTTCTACCTTTGGCCTACAGTAGATAACAGTGCTATGAACATGGATATACAAATATCTTTTTGAGTTCCCACTTTCAGTTCTTTTGGAAAAGTATTCAGGAATACAATTTCTGGATCATATGGTAGTTCTATATTTAAATATTTGAGAATCTTCCATAGCATTTTCCACAGTGCCTTCACCATTTTACATTCCTCCCAGAAATGAATAGGATTCCAGTTTCTTCACATCTTCATCACGTTTGCTGTTGTCCTTATATTTGATGTCTTCTCAGTAAGTAGTATGAGGATAGGTCAACATCCATATAAAAATGGCTTCAATCAACACTTCATACCATGGACAAAGTCCACTCATAGATTCCAGTGTAAAGCCTAAAGCTAGAAGATTCATAAAAGGAGAACATATCTGTGGCCTTAGATCAAAAGCTTTCTTAGATACAAAATCAAAAGAAATTCATTGAAGAAGAAGTTGAAATCAGACTTCTTCAAAATTAAAAACTTCTGCTATTCAACACTGTTAAAAGAATGAAGAGAAAACCCACCAGGTGGGAAAAAAACCTTCCAGATCAAATGTATAATAAAGTATTTATGTCAGGAATATATGAAAAACTCATAAAATTCAAAGTAAGAAAGTATGCAGTCACTCAATAGAAAATGAATGAAGATGTGGACCAAGCTTCACAACAGATGTGTAGATGGAAAATAAGTCCTCAAAATGATTCTCAACACTATTGGTCATTGGGGCAGTAAAAACTAATGAAATAGCCATGATGTGTTTGCTAGAAGGGCTAAAAATTAATGAAAATTAACAAAGTGTGGAGGATGCTGAGGAGCAATTGACATTCTTGGGCATTTCTGAATGTGAGGCATAAATCTGCTTTGGAAAACACCTTGGCAATTTCTTATGAAGTTAACATACCCCTACATATTGGATAGCAGAATGATGCTCTCACAAGCCAGAGGATGCTGGTGCTATCCAGAGGCTAGGGATGACCCTCAACTATAAGCCAGGAAGGAGAAGGGGATCTGGGTCCTTCAATAGCAGGGAACTGAACTCTGTCAACGACTCAGAGAAATAAGGAATCAGGTTCTTCCACAAAAGAGTGCAGCCCTTCTGACATTTTTACTCAGTCCAGGGAGTCTCATAGTGGTCTTCCAACATAGAGAACTGAAAGGTAATAGATGTGTATTATTTAAGCCATCATGATTGTGTTCATTCCTCATGGCAACAATAGAAAATGAATACACCATAGGAATCAGCAATCTTACTTCTCCATTGTATTTTCACATAATCACTCATATATTCATGTTTACAGTGAGTTTCTCATAATTACCAACCACTAGAAACCACTCAGCTGCCCTCCGGGTGATGAAGCAATAAACATGGGTGGCATAGTAAATAACATCACTCAGCACTGGAAAGAACAAAGCAGCAGACGACATGATTGCAAGGTGTTTCCGCTACTCAAAAGGGAGGGGGTCATGCAACATATATTTTTTTAGCCCTTGTCACAATGGAGTCACCACTAAACACATAAAATATTCTGGTGAGATCTAGAGTCTCTGCTATCTAGAAAGATTATGTAGATGTTAATAACTTCCACTAACCACTGCTAAGAACTCTAAGTTCAGGTTACAGTTTTAATTGAGAGAAAATTAAATTTAGATTTTATATTAATAGAATATTTGCCAGAAAATTTCCCTAGAAATAACTGAATCAGCCTGGGCAAAACTTTAACACATTTATCTTTTTCTTTTCAGACTCATAATTTACAGTTCTTACAAACAAATAAAAGTAAACATTTCCTTCCTGTATACCTTCTTCAACTCTCTCTGTTCATTCAGTCTTTGTTACTAAACTTTCTTATTCTGGGAAAACCAAACCTTATGACAAAGCTCTGATTTTTCTGTCTTGGCTCACAAAAACTCATCTCAATCGATTGCATATGTGGCTGTTGGTCTCTGCCACTCTAACTCCCAATATAGACCCAAACAGCTACATTAAATACAACTTTTAACCCAACTATTTCATGTACATTTCACAAAATAAAACGAGGAATCAGATCATTGAAAAAAATAATCTGTTATCATTCTACAGCTAGCAAAACATACAGCATATATTACTTAAGTTCTAATTCCCACAGTTACCACATATATTCCCATGAATATCACCCTTGCTTAGTAACATGACTGAGGATAGAGTCACTTCTTATGCAGGGGAGACAGGAAAAGATGCACCAGAGATCAAGCATCCCAGAAGTGCTTCCCAGCAGCATGGTTTATTGGTTCTGCCAGGTGAGTCCAGTGGTTTCCTGGTTGCACTTCCAAAACAATGTGTAAGTTTCAAATATGCTTTAAAATGACATAAAATAAGATGAATATATGTAAAAGACTTATCCAAATCATCAATTGAGCTAGTAAGATATTATGACCAGTTTTAAAAAGTACTTGAATAGTTAAGAATTATTAGGCAATGACAGGATAAGATTATTGGGCTACATTCAAAACTGATCAGTGTCCAAAAGAGCCATTTAGATAACATACACACTTATCTTTAGAGAGAATCATTTGTGTATTCCCAGACAAGAATCTACATGATAACATGTAATTTTACTTAGTCTAGGACTTTGAAACAGTAATAAATAATGAATTGAATTATCCACATTTCTCTGGTTTTCCTTCCCATATGACATTAAAAGAACAAGTCCATCACATTTTTACTGCATTTCTTATTTTGGACAACTCTTACACATGTTCATACCACTGCTCCAGCAGCTGTACCACAACGACTTTCTGTAGAACCCTAGCAGGGTTTCTAGATATGTAAATAGGATATTGAAAGATAGCTGACTCTGGGAATGACTCCGTGCCTTCCCAGACCTGTTCCCCATTCCACACCTGCTCACAGCAGTGGAGGTCTTCACCAGAGCCCCCACTTCCCTCGCTTCCAGGGAAACACACGCTCCTGCAGTGACAGACACTCCTCTAGGATGAGGTCCAGTTTTGGATTCACAACCAACTAACCTTAAGTTATTTTATTCTCTAAGTTTCAATTTCTTTCTTTTCAATATCAGGAAGATGACCGCTCTCCCATAGACACTGTGAAGATAAATAGAAGGCATATTGCTGCGCTTGCTGCCTGGTGTGCTCTCTCTCTTCTGTTTTCAGCCACGTTGCTTCCTGGAGAGAGAAGACAAGTGTTCAGGATTTGCTGAGATGAATGGTGAGTAGCTGTGCTGCCCAATCCAGTGGCCACTACATACATGTGGCTGCTTAGCACTAGAAATGGGACTAGTGAGACAGTCTGATTTTTTAAATCAGAAATTAAATTATTTTATCATTATTAGTTTCATTTATTTTAAGGAATTTATTAATTCATTAGGTTCTCAGGTCCACATAAAATGCATGATAATTACCATTCAAATTTTGCTTCATTTTATAATTGATTTAAATATAAATAGTTACATATGGCTTGTGGCTAACACTTTGCACAGTGTGAGTTTGGAAAAAAATCCAGCAATTGAGAACAATGAAATAAAAACTTTAGACTAAAACAAATGCCTAATTTGCAATATTTAGAGGCAAATAATTGAGCCAAAACAAACCAAAGACTAGATCACGTAATCTAGGTAGATAGATACAGAGTTGCAAACCACTTTCACTTATTGAATGAAAAAAAGAGGGAAAGAAAAAAGCTTCAGCCAGTCTCTGGGTTGCAGGGGGCACTCCCGGCGCCTGGGAAGTCAGTGAACTCAATCACCAAAGAAACTATCCATACTTCTGATTTTTTCTTTTTTTCTTTTTTTTAAAGTTTCTTTGCCTAACTGCCTTTTCAAAAAGTTTACTCCAAAAATAACTTCAATAAATTCTTTGGACTTTTTTGCTCTGGCATTTTCCATTTGCAGCTGTTGAGAACTGAATGGTGTCAGCCAGCTGAAGATGTCTACACTGAACGTTGCATGTGTAATATTTAACTGCGATGTGTTAAGTGTGCAGCTGAAATATTAAATTTACATGAGGTAATAATTAGCACAAACGGGATAGAGGCATCACTTAAAAGTATGACAGATAAAATCTTGGTTTTCAGTAGTAGCTTTTATTTTGAATATTTTCCCTATAGACCATTTAAATGTGAGATCACTTATTTTAATTCTTCACTCTTAGTTTATAAAAATATAAACCACTTCTCCATAGTTATAGTCATATGTCAGTTTACCCAATAATAAAATAAAAGACTTAAAATTACTTTTATTACAGAATTGACATATTCAAATACATTATCAAAGTTTGTATTACTAAAAGTCAAACATTTCAGGGAAATATATATATATATATATATATATATATATATATAGTCAGTGTTTACATTAATCTAAGGGCCTTGATGAGAGCAGAAACATTCAGACTCCTACCATTGGAGAAACTGTGGCATCATGTAGATGCAGCCGAGAGCATGTTTATCATAGTGCACATCCTGCTTCCTTCACCATCTACTGGTTGGGAGCTCACCAGGTATTGCAACCCTAATAATTCTTGTGATACTGCAATGGATCAAATATTGTTTATTCCTATTTCTATTTAACTCACTTTTTATCATTTCAAAATTATCTAGAATGTGTTACATGATACGGACCATGTAGAACCTACTTGGGGATGCTAGCTGGTAAAACATTTGCTGGTCTGCATTAGAGTGACAGCAAGCTAGGGAATGTAACACACTACCCCAGCTAACAATACAGATGGGAACTGGAGTAATCGAAAATCTGTCTATGACTGTCAAATGTAAAAACATTTTAAAAATACATGTTTGGCTGATCTTCTGTATATAAAGAGAATTGAAAATGAATCTTGATGTGAATGCAAGGGGAGAGAGAGCGGGAGAGGGGAGGGTTGCAGGTGGGAGGGAAGTTATGGGAGGGGGAAGCCATTGTAATCCACAAGCTGTACATTGGAAATTTATATTCATTAAATAAAAGTAAAAAAATACATGTTTGGGATGGGAGGTTGGTGCAGAGAACAATGGAGACACCCACATCCCATCTCAAAGGACCTGGGAGACAGCAGGTGACGAACGGCCTCAGTTATTTGGGTCCCTGTCCATTATTGCTGGGGCCAGCTCTCCCATGTGGGAGAGCTGGAGTCAGTTCTGGGAGACCTAGCTCCAGTAATTATGGACATCTGGGGCATGAACCAACAGATGGAAGATACTGGTCTCTATCTCCCACTCTGTGTGTGTGCACACACACATTTAAATAAATAAACAAACAAATTTTAAATAAAAAATAAATGTTATTAAAATTTTGAGCTGGAGTTGTCTTTAAAAATTCTGGTAGTTATTTTATAAGATATTTGAAACACAAAACATCTCTTATTTTCAAAAGCCCAAGTTTCTACACTGCTAGATAGACATTTCTTTATCTCCCAAGAATTGTGCTCTCTCTTAACTTTCTGCTCAGGTAATAGGCAATCTGCCAATCAAAGGTTCCAGCTTTCGTGTGAACAGTCAGTGACTGGGTTTGTCTGAAATTAAATGAGGAGCTATGCATGAAACAGACCAGAGTAAGAAAGCCAGAACAACACACTTCCAAAAAATAGCAAACAAATAGGACCTTTCAAAGTGCAATACTGTAAAACAACTTCTCAGATACACTCAATAGAAGGAAAATGATTGAAACTGATTAAAACATGAGCTTCACGTGTTTATGTACAACATCCTCATATGAACCATGTGTATCTATTGTGCTAGCTGATTATCAAGTATTGAATAAATATTTGTGATTTATTATTTATTGGAGGATTAAAATTATTGTCAGAAACTTTATACTTTGTAAATGTATTTCTTTTTTCAGCTAATTCTACGGTCAATGATAAATCTTAATATTCTCACTTATCATTATATTTATACAAGATCAAACTATAACTGTAACATTGTTGAACAAGAAGAAAAGGCATTTTCATCCTTACCAAGGACCTCAGTCACTCAATGGACATCAAGGACATGGAAACATATTTCTGCATTAATTCTCTGTTTTTGTTAAGTATATAAAAATACTACTTCTGTAGTAGAATGGCTGATCAGTTGTCTGTGGGAGAAAAGGTAAGCATCTTTATCATGGTAAATTTGGAAAAATAGTAAAAAGAACAATTGGTTTTCAATTTTACTACTCAGATGCATTAACTTGTACATTTTCAGTATCTCCCCCATGTGTAGGTGTGAGGGACAGAGTATGGGTGCAGATGAATGTATCTTTGTAATTTATTTTTATAAAACTGGAAACAGATGGTATATGAAGTAGAAAATATTAATTTTAGTAACATGCTGAACTATTCTCTGAAACTATTAAGTATTCTTCAAAAATATAATATCTAATTTTTTCAAAATATTTCTTGAATAACTCTATCATTAATTAATTAATAACCTCAATTTTGGAAATATTAATGATACCTAAGCCTTCACTGTTACATCTTAAATATGTTATCTTAAACACTGTCTTGATTATCTATTAATAAAAATTCTTACAAATGAGCTTTCTATCTAAATTATGTAAACTTAAAAAAAATACCTTTTACCCTGATTAAAATTAATATTAGTATATTGGAGCCAACGCTGTGGTGTAATGGGTTAAGCTGGGTACTGATTTAAGTCCTGGCTGCTCCACTTCCAATCCAGCTCCCTGTTGATGCATGTGGGAAAGCAGTAGAAGATGGCCCAAGTCCTTGGGCTCCTGCACCCACGTGGGAGACCCAGAAGAATCTCCTGGCTCCTGGCTTCAGAGTGGCCCAGCTGTGGCCTTAGTGGCCATTTGGGGAGTGAACAAGCAGATAGAAGATTTTCTCTCTCTCTCTCTCTCTCTCTCTCTCTCTCATCTGCCTTTCAATTAAATAAATAAATATATTTAAAAATATATATTAGTATTTTCCTTGCATGATGTGTGTTAAATACACAGAAAGCAAAATTAAATTAATCATAATCTCTTCCCTTTTCAGTTTTTAAATTCGCATGAGAGTAATTAAAAAAGTTCACTCTAAATAGAAGTAAAATAAATGTTTATTTTGGTGCAAAATTTTTTTGAAATCTATGTATAGCATTTTTAATATTACAGTCCATGAATTACTGTGCATTTTTAAACAAGTGGAATCCAATTTTAACTAATATAGGAATTTGTTCCAGATTTGGCTTGCCAAAAACTTTCCAAAAAAAGAGATTGCATATATATATATATATGTATATGTGTGTGTGTATTGATATTTATATACACACACCTACATACTTCACTATTATTGTTCTACTTAAGCTAAAAATAAATGTTTCATTTACAAAGTAAAACTGTTTTTATTTTAGAAATATTTAAAATAAATAAAGTACAGAAAAATCTAAAATAACCATCATTCCATAGCTTTGACATGGTCACTATTAATATCTTGGAATATCTATGCCCAGGCTCAGGAGAAACAGTTGGTACAGGGGAGCACACTGGGGTGCAATTGTTGGGGTTCAAATTCTGGTTCCATCTGTTAACAGCTGTGGTACCATTCATCTGTGCCTTCATTTCCTTGCTGGCCAAATGGGCCTGGGAACTGGCTAAGGCAGTCAGCTATTCTGAGGATAGAGTGGTTAAAAATACACAAAATGTTTAAGACAGCCAGGGCCCAGCATGTCAGTCAACGGTCAATGCCACTGCATCCCAGGTTTGGGAAGAAGGCAGCAAGGCTTTGCTGTGAGTTTTCTCGGCTGGATCCAAACAGCTCTCCCTGAGGGCTGCTGCAGCCCTGGGGATGGCGCAGCTCAGCCTCAAGCAGTTCCAGCTGTGCAGGTATAGCCTAAAGGAAGCCGTGTCAATCCCTGGACTTCTTCTCCATATACCTGCTCCTCTCTGGCTTTTGCTCACTAACTCCAGCCACTTCTGCCCAAGTACCTCAGCCTCCTGACCTCCAGGGGTCCTGCACCCTGCTTGGCTTCTCTTTCCTGCATGGGGTGGGATTGCCCCCCACCCAGAAAGTCAGGGGTGCAGGGTGGGTGGGGAGTCCTCTGCATCTCGCCAGTGCCTGAAAAATGTTTGTCTGGGACTTTGTCGGGTTTTCCGGTTTTCTTCAGTGAACAGCAAATCTGCCATCAGCAGGAGAAGGAATGGGAATCATAGGTTTGGTGCTGAGTACTTAAAAAAACACTTCAACAATATTACAAGAATCTTTTATGTCAATAAGCGTTCAATAGTTTTGTTTTGGGAGGTTCTTTTGTAATTATCTTTAAGATACCATTACACTGTATAGAATAACAGTATTTCTGTATTTTTACTATACAGAAATTCCTGTCCCAGAGCTAAGCATCATTAGAGCCAAGCCCTTTGACCTGTTAATCCAGGGTGCAATTTTGGTCTCAGAAAATATAATGTTCATTTTATTTCTCAAAATGCTATTATGGATCATCTATCATCAGTGTCTCAGCATATGATATTCGCTTTTTATTGCACAGGATGGACTACATCAACAAGGTAGGCATCTAGGAGCCATTCATTTATGTGAGGGGAAAAATCTAAGGAACTTTGAAAAATAAAAATTTGCAAGATTTCAAACTGCTCTCAAAATCTCAAACTGTCTAATTTATTTTCCTCCTTGCAGAAGCAATTCCGAGGGTCTGTTTTTCAGCTTTCATTTCACCATGGAAATGTAAGCGGCTCCCTGGTAATGCACAGGGTTAGTCTAAGTGAGTTCTTGCAGAAACAAGTGACTAGAAACGGTGCAGGGGGCGCTGTTGACTTTCGCCCCTTCCTTGCACAGTTAAGTCCTGGCTGCCAGTGCTGGTTGGGTGACCTGCATCTCCTTTGCAGGTAGGTGGTCCCTGCTTGCCGCCTGGGAACAGACAGTGCAGCTGACAGCCTGGACATCCTCTCCTTGTGGCCTGGGGTGGATGTTGCTTAACGTGTTTCCTTTTCTCCTCTCTGAAGCCCTTTGCCCCAGCTGGGTGCAGGCATCCTGCTGCCTTCTGCGTCACCCCTGTCAGAACCTGTCAGAGAGTGTGGAGAGACAGAATTTCAATGTTGCGAAACCACAGCGCCCTGCAGCCGGGCTTCCGCCTCAGTGCCCTTGTGCAGGGACTGCACAACCACCCTGACTCAGTGCAGACCTAACCAGGGAGCCTGCAGCTTGCAGAGCTCAGCACTTGTTACACAGATCAAAAGACAAGCATCCTTTGAATCCTACCATTTATTATTATACTAGACAAACCCCAAATTCACTTGACTTCCTGACATAGCGTCTAAGACCCAGCATTGGAGAAATGATGCCTGTGATACTGGGAGACGGGTGCCGATCTTGTAAATACAACATTACTTTGATCACCATCCTGTAATTGCCTTGTAATATGTTAACAGTAATTAATGCTATTACATGCATATCACTAAATCAAATACAATAGTACACACAGTGTGAGACTGCAGCCCAAAACTAACAAGAAAAACAAAATGAAATGAATATTTCCATATTGATAAAAATACCATGGCATGTGGCAAGCAAATTTCTGAATATTTTAGGTTTAGACAATGCCTGCTTATGTTACAACATAATTTGCAATGTTTGATTTTTCTATTAGATAACTGAAATATTCATTTGTGATACATAGAAATAAAAACTGCACCAAAACTGCTAGGATCTGTTTACATTTCAAGAGATCTAAAATAATATTTTTTTTTCTAAAATAGAATTTCAAGGTCATTTCCTAAGGTTTCAAATACCTCATAATTATCCTACCTAACAGACACATTGCATTGTTTGTACAGAAAATGCTCAAATGAAATTTTCCCTGAGGTGCCTTCACTTGGATGGATATCCAGTAAAGTTGGAGATGAAAGGTGTCATGGACCTCACTTTCAAATCTGTGTCATCGACATGTAAAAACACTTGGTGAAGATAACTACTGCTCTTAATAACAATCACCTGTTTAATAGACGACCTTGTGGGCGACTCTTGGTACAGCTTTTCTCTGGCGTTTTCCAAATGCAGACAGCAAGTCTCACACGTGGCTGGAGAGATGCAAGGAGTATGTGGACCTCCTGTTCAGTTTCTCTACCAAGGGCTGCTGGGGAGGGAGGAGTGCGGGCTCGCCCAGGGAAAGACCAAGATCCTCTCCCTCTGCCAGCCTGGCTGACTCCTCCGAGCAAGGCAGCTCTCCTGATGCTCTCTCTTCTACGCTGGAACTCACACATCTCTGCACTCGTGCACATTTTATAATCACCACCCAAGCTTCACTCCAGGCTTTTTGGCAACATAGGGCTCAAAATCTGAATTATTGTTTAGAAAGTTTGCAATGAGGGAGTGGCAGGAGAATGCTTAGATCTCAAGTGCAGGTCTTCTGGGGTATGAGCACGTTAATGAATTTTGAAAACGTGTCATACAGATATGTATTACATCCCTGTAGGCTTTCCTCCTCACCCACACCTCACACCTCTGACAGGTGCACCTACCTGCATGCATGACAACCACTCCTTGGATTTGAGTAATGATATGGCCCCTTTAGGCTGACTTTGATACCTGTTAGCATGCTATTTCTCATACAAGCATAATCTTAATCTCAAACAGCACTTGGCAATCTGAGTATTTTGGTTTGCTTGTTTGTTAACTATAACAATGGCTGGGAGCATGGTTGGCATCTAGTGGCTCCAGGGATGCAGAGATTCATGTCACCCAAGTGCCCCTTTGAGAAACACCAAATTAGGACCCTGAACCTCTTCCTCTTCTGAACATTCTACATAGAGGGGCTGTAAAGGGAATTTGGCTCTCAACTTTGCATTTGAAAAGAACAGACATAACCTTGCAAATCAGATGAGAAAACAAGATTAAGAGGGCTAGAATTTCAGAAATCCCTTTAAAAACAAAAATCAGGGCAACAATTTGTCAGATCAGACCGGGGAGTTACTATTTTCTCCTAAGGTGAGAAAAGGGTTATACTTCACTCTGTCTGGTCCAGCTACTACTGCCAATCACCCAGCGCAGCTCTCCCTGCAGTTACGCCCATGACAAGTTGCTCAAAAGAATGAAAAAGAAGCCTACACTTTAATCCATTTTTCTGGTGGTACCCACTTTATCTAGCAACACTGAAACACTGGAGAAGAGGCCACTGGGCCTGTGAGAGTACTCAGGCCATCAACAGAAGAGAACTACTACCTACCTGTGCAAACGACCCTGCAGGCCAAGTGTTTGAGTCCACCTGGTCCTGGCTAGGATGGCGGGACTCATTCCCTCAAAATACAAAGTCAACATGGGACCAGAGAGGGAAGCTGGGCACAGAAAGTGACTTTGGCCCTGAGGATGTTTGCCAAATTGGAGAAACTTGTTTTCATGAAGGCTCCACAGAGTCCCAGTGCTCTGGGATCAGACTAACCTCAGGCCCCACAGACTGGGAGTCTAAGACTCTCCTCCTGTGATAGGCAGCATCCTCAGAGTAAACACACACAGAGGTTACCATTCCCCCCCCAACCCCTAGGCAAGCAGGACTGGGCATAGGTGAGGTGGTGCATCTGACAACACAGACTGTCCACACTGAACGCAGCTTCGGAAGCTGCTCCAAGCAGCCCAGGC
Source organism: Lepus europaeus (assembly GCF_033115175.1). Lineage (NCBI taxonomy): Eukaryota > Metazoa > Chordata > Mammalia > Lagomorpha > Leporidae > Lepus > Lepus europaeus. The sequence continues at coordinate 4,629,052 of NC_084832.1, read as the reverse complement.
CCGGCTCATCCCACAGGATCCAGGCAGAGGCAAATGATCCTCCCTGAACAATGTTTCTTACCCTCTGTTTCCATGAATTCCCACAATCCAGACCCCAAAGCAGTTAAACATGAGGATAAGAGAATCCACGAGCCAAGTCTTATGAATTTAATAGACAGTAAATGAAACAAATAAGAAGATACATTTTTCAGCAGTAAACCATAAAATGGCTACTTTATACACTTAATAATCATTTTTAAAAAGCTTGAAAATATATGCATAAAACTGTTGAAATCTTTACTTAATATATACTAAATTGATCTTCTGTATATAAAGAGAATTGAAAATGAATCTTGATGTGAATGAAGGGGGGAGGGAGTGGGAGATGGGAGGGTTGTGGGTGGGAGGGAAGTTACGGGGGGAAAAAAGCCACTGTAATCCAAAAGCTGTAGTTTGGAAATTTATATTTATTAAATAAAAGTTAAAAAAGAAACTATATGCATAAAGAGACTATAAAGAATTAAAAAGATAATTAAATATTAAAGTAGAACTTTCTGTAGACATTAGTTTTTCTTTCTTATTTATAAAATGGGAACAGATTTCATGTATTTCATTTATACAGTTTTAACAACATAATGATACTTCCTACCACCTACTCTCCCTCTCTTCTTTTGTTATTTTTTCTTTTAATTTTTATAATAACGTAACTTCAACCTTATTTATAATCACAAGCTTAACCCTCCACTAAATAAAGGATTCAACAAGTGGAAAGTAGAAAAACCAATACTCCTCAGGATCACAGACAAGGGCTATAAACAATAATAAAAATATAAAAAATCTCAAAATGTCAATTTTGCTCATACACATACCTTTTCTTTTTGTACTCTACATATTAGTGACCACAAATCAGGGAAGCATATGATATTTGTCTTTTCAGGACTGGCTCATTTCACTAAGCATAATGGTCTTAAAATATAATAACTAAAGTCAAAATCTCCAGATATGGGTTTATGGGTAGTTTGCATGCACTGAAGACAGGATCTGTCTCCACTGCCCATGGTGTTCTCAGAAGCCTGGTAGCTGATGTCCCTCAGTGTCTCTGCCTCTGCTCCTGTGTGTGCACAGGTAAGGAAAGAAAGGAGGGAGCAGGAGGCATGGAAGTAGAGGGAGAAGGGCAGTGCCATAGGAGCGGAAGGAGAGAGAGGGAGAGAGCCAGAAAGAGGGGAGCACGTGAAGATGACCAGGATGAGAGAGTAAAATAGTACCACTGAGGATGAGCAGACACCCCTCCTCTGCCTGAAGAAAAGTGGAATTGCAGGAAGAAATGAAGATATTCTCACATGGTTTTCTTTCTAATACTCCAACAGGTCATGTGTAGATGGTCTAACGTAAGCTCAGCCTCAACTCAAACTCCACTCAGAGGATTTCCAAATCAGGGGCAGGGGCAGGGTATCAGTCTCTAAATGGTTCTGTGCCCTAGGGTTGTTGTAACAAAGCACCTGATCCGGGTGGCCCAGAACATGAAGTATATTTGGGGTTTCTGTTGTTGCTGTTTCGTTTTCAGTGAATATTTATTTATAAAATGCAGAGTAACAGAGAGGGATAGTCAGAGAGAGAGAGAGAGAGAGAGAGAGAGAGAGAGATTGATTTTCCATACATTGGCTCAACTCCTCAAATTTCCATGAAGACAAAGTAGGCCCAGAGTGAAACCAAGAGCCAGGGAAACGCCATCTGGGTTTCTCAGCTGAGTGGCAGAGATCCAACTACTTGAGCCACCACCTGTTGCCTCCCAGGGTGTACAGCAGCAGGAAACTGGATCAGAAGCGGAGCCTGTGGGACTCCAGCCCAGGCATCCTGACGTGGGATGCAGGGTGTCCTGGTGGTGGCTTAAACTTCCATGCTACAATGCTTGCCCTAAAACACTGAGTATGCTGTAATGACAAGGATATAACTGAGTGTAGTGGCCAGGTCCTGTCTGTGGATGGAAGGCACAGCCCACACAGTGTATCAGTAGGATGACACCCATGTGTAAATTGCTAGAGAAAGATTTGTCAAGGATAATCCCGAGATCGTTTTCCTGAATAACTGGAAGGGTGCAGTTGCACTGATTGAAGTGAAGACGACCATGGAAAGCATGGGTATGGAAAGGAAAGTCAAGATTTCCGTTTTGAACATTTTATGTTCAAATTCAACTGAAGAGTGCTCAGTTGGATGTGAAGTCTGGACACTAGAGCAAGATTCTGGACAAGGAATATGCATTTGGGTATCGGTAACATTTCCTCGGAGTTTAACCTTCTAGGGCTGGGTGAGATGCCTAGGATATGAGGGAGAGAAATACAGGGTCTGAAAACTGAGCCCTTTGACTCTAGGACTTCAAGTGATGAGAAAGAAATCCAGAAAGAATGACTGACCATTTGAAAGTCAAATGAAGAAAGATTTGCAAGAAGTGCGATTAACTGTCACATGTTAAAGACGGGTTATGAGAAAAGGAAAGATGAAGAATTGGTCATGGGCTTTGGCGTCAGTGAGATTATTTTTTTTTCATTTATTAAACTTTTATTTAATGAATATAAATTTCCAAAGTACAGCTTATGGGTTACAATGGCTTCCCCCCTCCCATAACTTTCCTCCCACCCGCAACCCTCCCCTTTCCCGCTCCCTCTCCTCTTCCATTCACATCAAGATTCATTTTCAATTCTCTTTATATTACGGAAGATCAGTTTAGTATATATTAGGTAAAGATTTCAACAGTTTGCTCCCATATAGCAACACAAAGTGAAAAAAATACCGTTGGAGTACTAGTTATAGCATTAAATAACAGTGTACAGCACATTAAGGACAGAGATCCTACATAATATTTTTTTTAAATTAATTAATTTTCTATGCAATTTCCAATTTAACACCAGTTTTTTTTTCATTTCCAATTATCTTTATATACAGAAGATTGATTCAGTATATAATTAGTAAAGACCTCATCAGTTTGTACCCACACAGAAACACAAAGTGTAAAAATACTGTTTTAGTACTAGTTATAGCATCACTTCACATTAGACAACACATTAAGGACAGATCCCACATGGGATGTAGGTACACAGTGACTCCTGTTGCTGACTTAACAATTTGACACTCCTGTTCATGGCGTCAGTAATCTCCCTAGGCTCTAGTCATGAGTTGTCAGGGCTATGGAAGCCTTTAGAGTTCGCCGACTTTGATCTTATTCCGATAGGGTCATAGTCAAAGTGGAAGTTCTCTCCTCCCTTCAGAGAAAGGTACCTCCTTCTTTGATGGCCCCATTCTTTCCACTGGGATCTCACTCACAGAGATCTTTCATTTAGGTTTTTTTTTTTTTCCATGGTATCTTGGCTTTCCATGCCTACAATACTCTCATGGGCTCTTCAGCCAGATCTGAATGCCTTAAGGGCTGATTCAGCGTCAGTGAGATTATTGATAATGTCTACAACAACTTTGTGGACGGAGTTAGGGAATGAAAGCACAGTCGAGGACACAGATTTGCCTGGATGCAAGGATATTGGTATGCATGGAGGTAGGGGTGGGTGGAAAATTTCTTCTGATATTTTATATTTCTCCATCAGATGAGAATGAATATTGGGAAGAAGACACATGAGACTTGAATAAAATTAGAGTAAATATGAAATAGTTCATCAGTCATTTGCTGCCATCCAATAAATACCTTAAAATCCAATGGCCTTAAAGAAAGTAATGTTTGTGGCCAGTGTTGTGGCATAGCCGGTAAAGCTGCTGCCTGTAACAAAAGCATCACATGTGGGCACTGGTTCATGTCCCAGCTGCTTCACTCCTGATCCAGCTCCCTCCTAATGGCCTGGGAAAACCAGCAGAAGATGGCCTGAGTGCTTGGGCTCCTGCTACCCACGTAGCAGGAGACCCAGAAGAAGCTCCTGGATCCTGGCTTCGGCCTATTCTTTCCCTGGCCATTGCAGTGAACTGGGGTATAAACCAGCAGATGCAAGATCTCTCTCTGTCTTTCTCTCTCTGTATCTCTGACTTTCAAATAAATAAGTCTTTTTAAAAAGCAAGCAAGCCATGGTTGATCCTGCCTTTGCTAACAAACCTTGTCTCTGTTTCACATGGAACGAGCTGGAGTGCGTGGTTGTAGCACAAGGGACACACTTTCAATATGCTTACTCTATGGTGATTCAGTGAGTATCGGAGCTGTCAGTGACCAGGAGTTCATCTAGGGTATGGAAATTGACTTCAGCCCTCTTTGTGTGTTCTCTCCTGAGATTCAAGCCATAATGGCTGGATCCCATAGAGGCTGTACTGCCTCTATGGCTTACCCTTGTATGTCACACGGCATCACTTTGTCTGCAGACTATTTGTCTTAGCAGTCACAAAAGTCCACCCAGGCTCAAGGAAAGGAGACCCAGTTCCCTCTAGTTGTACTGGAAGAGTGTAAAGTTAGTGCTTCAATAAGGGAATGTGATGGGAGGTATTGTTGCTGCCATCCTTGGTAAATGGCCTATTATACACACTTCATCTGGAAGAGCTGGAGATGACTGGGCCTGGGAAATGAAATTCAGGTACTGGGTGGTCATAGGAATCTCCTTGAGATTGGGTTTTGCTGTCCACATTAAGTTATGAGAGTACTGGTTTGTTCTAGAAAAGTTTAAAATTTTGGTAGGCTTCAGATTTTTCCAGGCAAAGTATGAGTGATGAAACATGTTCACACAAGACAGAGGAAGACACAAGCTCAAAACAGGGTAGCAAGCACACAAGGAGGCTGAGGAACTGGAACAAGGTTGAAGAAGAGCAATGGAGCATACTCCTTGGAGAGAAAATTTGGGAGGTTGAGATTTTTGAGCTAGGGGGCAATATTGACTTGAGAGTAAGTTGTTTGAGAATGAAATTAAGCAAGGAGAAACACAATTGTTATTAACAGCATGCATGTTGAATAATTTAAATAGAGAGGGGACAAGAAGATAGGAGGCCAAGATATTACAGGGATAATGGCTCACCTACACAGATACTGAAACCACCAACAAAACCACCACTACAGGCAAATGTTGCAATATCTAAATATTGAGGAGTAAGCCAGAAGCATGCAGGTGACTGTTATTAACCCTTTTGCAAAACCAGCGTTGGAGGCTTGCCCTAAACGGAGCAGAATCTGTAAAAACTGGATTCCCCGTATAAGGTTTATCTCTGGCACCTACACCATTAATCCATAACTCGACATGTACGATGGGACCAGATGTGATATAACCCTAACCATCACTTTCTTTCAAGGGAAGTTTTTAATCAAACTATGGAAGGAATCATCTGGTCTGATCACTGGAATATGTTTGGCATTTCTGATTCCCCACAGACAGATGTTTTCTCCAATCCATCATTTTGATGCCATGGCACCATATTCACATTCGAAAACACTGAATGGCAGGAAGGACTCTTGGATATTTACCAGACTATCCCACAATGCTAACAAAGTGTATTTCCTTGAAGCCAAATAAACTGATTTCATAATAGAAGGTCTGGATAAGCAAATGTATACTTGAAGTATACACGGGGTGTGCATGTATAGGCACCAAACATTATTTATCCACACACATGGGTTACAAAAGTTGACCTTGCTCAGGTAACCTCCGTTGGAGCCAACAAGAGAGCAGGTTGACCTAGCAGGGACCTAAACATTGTCCTGCAGGCTCTGGGTGCAGGCAGTGAAGTTCCAGACTGTCTTCTACCCACACAATTCTGTGTCCTTATCTCAAGGAAGCCATCTTGCAATGGATGGCAAATTTCTGTGTAGAGGCAGATACATAAAAGTAGTAAAGAGAAACTGACTTATTTTTATGTATCTGTGAAATTCTATGTACATAAAGAATTCTTCCTCATAATAGTTAACCTTTGAAAACCCTGCTGCTGTGTCTCCAATGCACATTTCTGAGAATGACAACTTTTTGATGAACATTATAAGAAGCAGGTCAACAGTACACCAAAAACACTGAAACCAGCTCACCTGGCAGAATATTACATTTTTCCTCCCAAGATTTTATAGAAATGCCAAGTCTGTTTGCCTGATGCTTCTCTGGTACTTGAAACCAAAGATTGCACGGCTCTCAGTTTGCACCCGATTTTAGACCATGTAATGTCAAGCAAATGTGATTTTACAGGAGAGTCTCCAACCTTGTGTTTTATTTTATACTTGTCTTCTTTGTGCCTAAAATAATTAGAAAGCCTCTTGCTTTCTTCACACTAATCAGAACATGAAATATTACTTGGTGTTCCAAATGTGACCCATGGGGTTGCCTCACATGTCTCCACAAGACTCTTGGGAATTCTGCATAAATGTTGGAAAAACACATGCTGGCTCTGTCATTAAAAGGGAAGAAAACAGATGGTTCTTTGGCTTGAATTTATGCAGGCAATTTTATGTGTTCAGGACAAGTTCTATTAAATAACAATTTTAATAGACTTCTGGCAAACAGGGAAGTGTCCAGACATTTTATGTTTTTGAAAAATGAGTTCTAGCATTATCCCACTTTTTCCTACTCCCCTACTGTGAGTGAAAATATTCAACATTTTTAATCTTAAGATAGCAAAATGTGAGAATGGCTTATTTTGCTCAGTCACGATGCATTAACTTCCAATCACCTTTGACTTGGGCAAACAACGCAGTGCTGTGGTCAGGTGTTCATGTAAATTAGTTGGGTTCAAATCCTTAGACAGTGACCACTCTGTGCTTCAGTGCCTCACTGTTCAGCATGAAGGGCAATAACACTATCTACCCTGTGGGAAGACAGTATTTGGAAAATAGTGCCTTATACCCAGGAAGTACTCCATCAGACTTTATTATCACTTCAATATTTATTAGTTGGAGGCCAAGGCATGGAGCAAGACCATATTTTCCCCAAGTTTACGATTCCTTAATAATGTGGCTTAGATAAAATAGAAGACGACTTTAAGTTCATCTATTTGAATCGTCCCCAGTTGTATCAGTGTTTTTTTTCCAACTAAAAATAAATGAGTCCAATGTGAGATATTTGTCTATATTCCTATGGGAGAGTGGCCTTCGACTTTTTACTGTTGAACACTAAATTTAGTTGAGCATCAAGTCTGTGATTATGACCCATTTATTATGAGCTGCTTTATATTTCTTGGTATTTTCTTAGCACATCAGAGCTTGGAGACTGCCTTGGTTCAACATAATGTCAATGCTTGAGAGACAGAGAGGAGTAATAGGATTAATAATTTATTAATAGTGAATGAGGTGATGTTCTCATGGAATGACAATGACATGCTTTGTGAGTGCAGGTTAGAAATTAGGGATGTGATGGCTTTTTGTATCAAAACATGCTGACAAAACAGGAATGAGCTCTGTTTCTTTATTTTTCTTACCTGAAATAGAAGATTATTCTGCAGAACTATGGATGCCGTACACCAGATGACTATGACTGCCATGCCCTTCATGTGCTGTGACTAGGAGGATGGAGGGGATTGTATTGTAGCCAAAGGAGTGACTCTTCCTGGGTCTTTCCCATATCGGGGATGGGAAAAATCCCATGTCTACAGCTAATAAAAATCATCAAATTTTGCAATTCACATTCCCCTTCTCTTAAGAACAGGGGGTTTTGGAGCTGTTGATGAGTGACAGGCATATTGAATTTGTGCACCGCATCAAGACTATTAAATGTGGAGCTCATACTCAAGTTTGATTCATCTTTTGTACTTCGTTTTTTTTTTTTTTCCAAAAAATTTGGTCGATAACATTTTATGTCATATACGACAAGGGCATTTTTCAAATAGTCAACATTTTTGTGGTGACGGCACTCAAAATCTACTCTGCATTTTTCAACAATACAATATATCATCATTAACCATAGTTACTCAGCTGTACTTACATTTTTTGAAATGGAAACATACAATCATGAATCTGGGCTTCACTATGTCTAAATCAGAGTTGCATTAGAAGATTTTACTGAAATGTTTAAACCCTAAATACCTTTTAAATATTATTACGCCTGCCAGAATTCTAGATAGTGCTGTCAATAACTCTTTTATATGCAAGATTCACAGATCCCTCACACTGCTCCCCTGTACACAAGAATTAGAATGGCACAAAAATTTTATATTGCTCAGAAACAAGGGAAGGGGGAGTCCACATTTTCCTCCTTGTGTAGTCCAAAGCATACATTTCAAATAATGATTCTAAGACCCGAAGCTGCTCCAAAAGTGAATTATAAATTCAGATAATAAAATAAGCAGGGATGGGTAGTCTGGCTAGCGGTTAAGATGACTACATCTCATCTCAGAAGGCATGGGTTCAATGACCAGCTCTGCTCCTGATTCCAGTCTCCAGCTAAGGCAGATCCTGGAAGGCGGTCGTGATGGCTCAAATAACTGGGTCCCCTCCATCCACAAGGGAGGAATGAATTGAGTGCACAGCTTTCAGCTTCAGCCCAGCTCCACCTTGTATGTTGTGGGCATTTAGAGAATAAAATATCAGATGGAAAGTCTTTTTTCTATTTGTTCTCTAACTCTCAGATTAAAAAATAATAACAAATTTAAAATAAATAAATAAGCTATGATAATGAATTTTCAGAAGAATATAAAATCTTATAAACACAGTTAATCACCACATTGTATATCACTCCATATTACAATGCTTCACAGTTTACAAAATGCTCTCAACCATAATGTGATAGGAGTATTTCTTAAAATAGCTTAAATGTAGGGTGAAGGTGCTGTGGTGTAGTAGGTTAAGCCTCTGCCTGTAGTACCAGCATCCCAAATGGCCGCTAGTTCCAGTCCCAGCTGCTTCACTTCCAATCCAGCTTCACGCTAATGGCCTACAAAATGAAGAGGAAGACGGCCCGAGTGTTTGGGCCCCTGCTCCCGCTTGGGAGACCTGGAAGAAGCTCCTGTCTCCTGGCTTTGGATTAGCCTAGCTCTGGCCATTGCAGCCATTTGAGGAGTGAACCAGTGGATGGAAGATTCTCTCTCTCTCTCCCTCTCTTTAACTCTGCCTCTCAAATAAATAAATAATTTTTTAAAAAATAACATATATGATTTTTATAACAGATAATTAAGTGAAACTATTTTATTTTATGTAAAACTAACATCTTAAGCGATATAGCTAGAAATGTAGTAACAAAACCAATACGAAGTACAACAGTTGGAGCCAGCATAAGGGCGGACAACAATGGAAAAGTGTTAAAGTCTGAACATATACCCATAAGGACCAGGTCAAAAAGTTCATGGAAAATGGAATTAAAAGATAAATCTATTTGGGTGCAAGAAAAAAAATACCAAACCTACGCTTAGTGTTTTCATAATATGCATTTTCCAAGAGGAGATCCCTCATATATGGCCATTTTTTTTTTACAGTGGCTCCAGATCAATCCAATGGGAAAAGGAAAGTCTTTTCAACAAATGGTGCGGTAACAATTGGATAAAGAAAGAGAAATAAAAGAAAGGAAATAAAAGGAAAAGAGGGAGGGAGGAGAAGAGAGAGAAGAAGTGAAAACTCCAACTAAAAGAAAATAAAGATACCAGACCAACAGTGGGCCTCAAAATCTGAGATAATATCCTTATGGTCTCGTGGTACATAAAGACTTCTTAGGATTCAAGTAGGACCGATCATGAAAGGAAAAAATGGAAGCGCTTGACACAGCAGTTAGCACGCATATTGGAGTATCCACATCCTATATCAGTCTGCCAGGCTTCAAGTCCTAATTCTCTTCCAATTCCAGTTTCCTGCTAACAGCAGGTCATGGATCAAGAGCCTGAGGTGTCTGCCACCCACATGCAAGACCTGGATTGAACTCCAGCCTCCTGGTTTCAGCCTGGATGGCCCAGCTCCAGCTATTATAGGCTCTGGGGAATGAACCAGCAAATGGAAGATTTCTCTCTCTCTCTCTCTCTCTCTATATATATATATATATATATGCATAGATATATGCTTATATTCACATTTGTCACTATATCTTTAACTCTGATATCTTATAGAAAATGATTAACCATTCTTAACTTAAATTAAACTTAAATATTTATCTTCATGAATTCAAATTAAAATGTATTCCTTTATGAGTCAATAGAAAAGCCTCACTATTTTCAAATTAGAAAAAAATAAAACTGCAAACATTAAATAGGAGATAGACTAAAGGAGTGAACGATAGGGTGGCCCACTAGGCTAATCCTCTGCCTGCGGCGCCGGCACCCCTGGTTCTAGTCCCGGTTAGGGCGCTGGATTCTGTCCCGGTTACTCCTCTTCCAGTCCAGCTCTCTGCTGTGGCCCAGGAGGGCAGTGGAGGATGGCCCAGGTCCTTGGGCCCTGCACCCGTATGGGAGACCAGGAGGAAGTGCCTGGCTCCTGGCTTCAGATTGGCGTGGCGCCAGCCACAGCACACCGGCTGTAATGGCCATTTGGGGGGTGAGCCAACGGAAGAAAGATCTTTCTCTCTTTCTCTCTGTCTCTCTCTCTCCCACTAACTCTGCCAGTAAAAAAAAAAAAAAAAAAAAAAAAAAGGAGTGAACGATATTCCTTTGAATTTTAAAACTTTTTTTTTTTTTTAATTTAGATGCTACAAAAGAGACCACTGTGGAAAAAAGGAGAGAAACCCAGTGCATAGAGGTTTAAAATGTTTACACATGAAGCAGTTATATTTAGGTTATTTAGGTTTAGCCCTAATGAAAAAGAAAAATCCAAGAAGAAAACATATGTCACTGATATAAAAGAACGTAAAATACATAGGAAGATGTTTCAAATTGGTAAGAAGATTAATACATAAAATTCATGATGACGAGATTTACATAAAAGGAAAAACAATAATTAAGTATGTATGGGAAAATACTACTTTAACAAGATAAATTATAACAGAATTGAAGTTAAATTTTGGCTATTGGCAACAGTTTAAATCTATAGAACTTCAAATGCCTACTGTTTACAGAGCTGTGGTGACTCTGGTTATTTCAAATTTTGGAAAACAATGTCATAAAATCATACTAGTAATTCAAAATATTAAGACTATACACATTAAGGAGTATCATAATTTGCTTGGTTAGTAGCTTCATATTCTATAATTTTAAAAGTATTATTAAATATGAAAAATACACTCAGAGATGGTTTCTTACTATTTCTAATATAATTTAAAATAGAAATAAAATATTTATTCAACAATATGAAATACTGAAGGATCTTGTCTCTACTCAGGGGGATGCAATAATGATACTTAAAGTGATTGTTCAAAAAGTAATTTAGTTAAGAATTCATAATCATAAAATAACAATAGGCAAAATGTTTACCTAAGACCAAGTCAGAAATGAAGAGTGCATTTTCTTCCCATAGCTAAAACTATGTAAATGAAGCTTCTGTAAGGGTGGTCAAATTATGAATGCCTTTTTTCTATTTTGTCTCATATCAAAACATGAAGATCATAATAAAATTGTGTATACACAGCCCCAAATATCTATAATTAATAGGTTAGTTAAAATAATAATCTATTCAAGAGTCATATTATAGTTACCACAAATAATCACTATTAAATAGTTCTCTAATTAAAGCAATTTAGCAATGGAACAGAATAAAATGAGAGAGATAACATAATTACCAAGACCTTTAGAGAGAGAGAAAAAATTGAGAATCTTCCTTCCCTTCCTGCAAACTTGTGAATTTTAATCCTAATGTTTCCATGTGAGCTTATTTTTGTAAATGTGCTAAATAAATGCAGAGTTAAAATAAGCCATCTAAGTCTTTGCTTTAAGAAATAGAACAAAACATCACTGATCTCTCTAGTAGTGCAAACATCTACTAATGTCCATACAATGGATCCAACATATCCAAGAGACAGAAAAACGGGAGGAGCTGAGAGAGGGATAGAACAAGAGAATATCGATCTATTGATTTACTACTCTTTTAAATGTAATGTAATAATTATATACAAATATGAGTGCTTCCAAGTGTTTGTGAAAATGTAATTAAGAAATAAGCATATTTTGGTGCAAAAAATGAAACCCATGCATAGTTTCACCATAATGTGCATTTTCCATGTACTTTTTGAAGTACCCTCATAACCATCAATTCTGAGGGTTAATTCATAAGAATTGATATCATTCAAGAGACTAAGTATAAAGCCAAAGTATTACTACACAACATTTAAATTAATTCTTGGTATTTAACAATAAGTGGTAATTATGTAGTATTAGCATGTATAGTATGGACTAGATTTAAGGCTATTCTAAGAGGCAGCAGTCGAAGCCCAGCGTGTTCTATGCTTGGTCCCTTCAGAAGTGTTTCTTCAGTCTCTACTCACATCAACCCACTGACACACATTATTACACACATTTCAGAGTTGGCTATTTGTCCAACAATACAATAAAGGAAAAACACCTAAGAATTTGCACTTGAGGACTAGCAAATTTTTCACCATACCATGAAAGATTTTATTACTGAGATAATATACAATCTTCAAAATGCAAGAAATCATTTGTTTACTAAAATCTTCAATGTTAAGGTATACTATATTTTGAAAATAAGGCATAATATTTCCACTTACTTAACTCATCAACTCAACAGAAGAGCAGATAAGGATATCTGTAAAAGATATTCCTTCTTTGTAATGTGAATGGGTATTTAAGAGAATAGCACAAACACTGCTGTCTGAGAGAAGGCTTAATTTTATTTCATGAGGGGTGAAGGCAGATTTCTTCCACGAGAGAAGGATAATAATGCATGTATATGTGAGGACAGAAAACCATGAGAAATACAAATTTGAGTAGGAGATTCACAAGCAGAGGTAGCTTGGAGAAGAAAGAAATGAATGTCAAAACTCATTTCATGTTTTCCAGTAAACAGACCGTGCTATTTCATTAGGTAATATAAGCAAATAATAATGTTCTATAACAATCATACTTGAATCTTTTAGCAGAGGATAGTGAAAAATGTGAAAAAGGCACACTGCATCCAATGAAGTGCCATCATTATCCTAAACAACATTATTCAAATCACAACACTGAAACTGACAAACGCAGCGCAAATTCACCTGGGATTTAACAGCATTCGTTCTGAACACTTTTGTGGGATCTTCTGGTGCATGTACAAAGAAGCGTACTTCAAAAAGTTTGTGGAAAAGAGAAGTGAAAGATGAGTTTAGTGTGATGCAAAAGCTTTTGGAATTCATTCATAGCTTTTCATGATATGTAGTCCATGAATGCTTTTCACACCCCTTTGTATTTTATAGGCTATGGGTGTGTGTCTTTAGAATCCAGGCTTATAAAGGACAGACGTTTTGTTTCTTTTTGAAAACTTTTTACAATGCCTTGTTAAAATAAGTGTGTGTGGATACTTTTGATGCACAGAAACAAAACCCGACAATTCTAGTTGCACTAAGGATTACAGAGAACAGAGTAAAGCCCATTTCCATTGCTACAATTTTTTAAAAGAAAAAAATATGCAAATCCAATTTGAAACCATCAGAGACCTAAGATCATAAGACACACAACTGGCCCCGAGTTTTAGGAGATCCGTGATCCAACAGGGACAGCTGACAGGAGCACTGGCCTCCCTGGGGCAGACACAGCCCAACATGGTATAGAAGAGTTCAGCTGAACATAGACTGGCTGGAGTGCCCCTCCCCACCCACTACAATGCTGATGGCTGTCTTCCGTCCAGGCGCTAAAGGCTGAGGCTTGGAGTGGAACCCTCGTTTAGGAGAAGTAGAGTGAGGGAAGCCGTTTAAGTCAGGGGAAAGAAGCTAGACAAGAATGCTCTTGCCATCAGCTGACTTTGGTCTGATCCCAGGGAACCTATGGCGGTTGGCTTGCTACCTGAGGTTGTTCTGCAAGGTTTGGTTCACTAACACTACCTCTGACTTTGACAGATTTTGCGTACTGACTTTTCCTTTTACCCAACCAGCTGTCTGAGGGAGGGCGTGGCTGCAGAATTGCCTGGGCAACGTGATACCTCCTTAGCTCATACTGTTGTGCCTGACAATCAGTAGGTTCTGAATAAATATTTGTTAAATATTACTAATTATCCATCTAGATAGATGTCCCACCAGTTACTCATGTTCAACATAGTCTGAACCGAATTCAGCTTTTTCTATCTTAATTCCTCTTTCTACACCCACTTATCCTATCTTAATCTTATTATTATCCACCCAGACACAGAAGCAAGAGATTTCTAAGTCAAATTTACTTCTTACTTGGTTTTATTCACTCATAAATAATTCATTAATTCTACAAATATTGCTGTTAGAGACTAAAATAAGTGCTGGTGGCACAGAGTCATATAAAACACAGCCTCTGCTTTCAAAGATAATTGTATTGAGCTGGGAGAAGAGACAAGTAAATCAAGATTTATCAGACGATGTGGAAAGTGCAATGGCAGGACAAGGAAGGGGCATTGGAAGAGGGGCTAGAGAGAGAGGCAAGTGCTCAGAGAAGGGATGCTGATCAGAGCTTGGGCAAATGAATGGGAGGCAGCCGAGGGTAAGGCAGGAGGGCACAGAGGAGACAGCACCTGCAAAAGCAGTGAGGGCCTAGTGGCAAGTGCACCCTTCTAGCATGAGACTGGTTCACAGTGGCCCCGTGGGCACTGAACATCAGGAGAGGCCAGGCAAGGCCAGCAGCAAAGTCATCCAACCCCAGGAGGATGAACAAAGCAGTCGTCCTCTCAATCTTGCAGAATTTGCAGGTCACTTTGTCTAATCCAGGAAGCTCTGTGCAGTAGTTCAGGATTTTATTCAAGGTTTAATTGTGTGTATGTGTCTATGTGTTTGCATATATGTGGTATAAAGATTGTAATTTTTTTTTCATTTTGTCACAGGAATCTACTGAAGAATCCTATCATTTTTGAAGGGAAATGGTTTACATACACCATGTTTATAGAAATTCTCTTTCTTCTGAGATGACTTAAGATGGAAATGTCTAATTTGTTCTAAGCACTGAGGCTTGAGAAGCAAATAGGAACCCGTCCTTGCTGTGGGGCCCCACAATCTATAAATGATGGAAGCTTGTGCGATATAATGTGTCATTAGCATAGAGATGTGACCAGGCATTGGCAAGAAGATAGAAGAAGAGAAGGCTAGTAGCCTGACAACCATTCCACTGGACACAGCATCAGGGTGGGTGACCACAGCATCTCTTAGTACTCAGAAGTACCCCTCTGGTAACTCATTTAAGAATCAGTTGCAGGGCCGGCACTGTGGTACAGCAGATTAACGCCCTGGCCTGAAGCACCAGCATCCCACATGGGTGCCAGTTTGAGACCCTGCTGCTCCGCTTCTGATCCAGCTCTCTGCTGTGGCCTGGGAAAGCAGTAGAAGATGGCCCAGGTGCTTGGGGCCCCTGAACCCACATGGGAGACCTGGAAGAAGCTCCTGGCTTCTGGCTTCGAATCAACTCAGCTCCAGCCATTGCGGCCAATTGGGGAGTGAACCACTGGATGGAAGACCTCTCTCTCTCTCTCTCTCTCTCTCTCTCTCTCTCTCTCTCTCTGCCTCACCTCTCTCTGTGTAACTCTGACTTTCAAATAAATAAGTAAGTCTTAAAAATAAAAAGAATCTGTTGCGGATCAATGGCAAGCTCCTTTATAGACAATGAATTCTTTCTTATATTTTGTTCAAATCAAAATTTTTTAAAAAAACAGTTTGAACTTAACATTTCATTGATGTGAACATTTAAATGGTATGAACATTCCTTGACTAAACACAAAGAAAAAAAATCTCTTTTGATTATAAATTCATACCTTGTAGACTTGAACTATAGTCTCATTGTATGAGATAGTTGTGGATTATAAAATTCTCCTTATAGTAATTAGGTAAAGTTGTAAATTATACATAATAAATTGTCCTGTCAAAATCCTTGAGGGGCCTGCACTATGGCACAGTGGGTTAAAACCCTAGCGTGTAGTGCCGGCATCCCATATGGGCACCGGTTCGCATCCCGGCTGTTCCACTTCCAACCCAGCTTCTGCTACGGCCTGGGAAAGCAGTGGAAGATGGCCCGAGTTGTTGGGCCCTTGCACCTACTTGGGGGACACAGAGGAGGCTCCTGGTTCCTGGCTTCCGGCTTCAGATCAGCTCAGCTCTGGCCATTGTGGTCATCTGGGGAGTAAACCAGAAGATGGAAAACCTCTTTCTCTCTGCCTCCACCTCTCTCTGCAACTCTGTCTTCAAATAAATAAAATAAATCTTTAAAAAAAATCCTTGAAATGGTAATATTTGAGTACATGCTTTCTACTTTATTAGTGCATTTATTGTCTTAAAATTGGAACTATAAATAGACCTCATCATGTGCATGTTATTAACATCTTTACATGGTTGCAATAAGATTTTCCACAAAATTACATTAATTTTGAATAATAATTTGTAATTCATAATGATTTATGTTTCTTCAATAGTTTCCAAAAACTATTACACATTGGGCATGTGGATAATTTTGGAGGTCAAAAGCAATTGATGGCTCACTAGGCTAATCCTCCGCCTTGCGGCGCCAGCACACCGGGTTCTAGTCCTGGTTGGGGCACCGATCCTGTCCCGGTGCCCCTCTTCCAGGCCAGCTCTCTGCTGTGGCCAGGGAGTGCAGTGGAGGATGGCCCAAGTCCTTGGGCCCTGCACCCCATGGGAGACCAGGATAAGTACCTGGCTCCTGCCATCGGATCAGCGTGGTGCGCCGGCCGCAGCGCGCCTACCGCGGCGGCCATTGGAGGGTGAACCAACGGAAAAGGAAGACCTTTCTCTCTGTCTCTCTCTCACTGTCCACTCTGCCTGTCAAAAAAAAAAAAAAAAAAAAAAAAAAAAGCAAATGATGGGGCAGGCACTGTGGCAAAGCAGGTAAAGCCACTGCCTGCAGTGCAAGCATCCCATATGGGCAATGGTTCAAATCCTGGTTGCTCCACTTCTGATCCAGCTCTCTGCTATGGCTTGGGAAAGCAGTAGAAAATGGCCTAGGTCCTTGGGCCCCTGCATCCACATGGGAGACCTGGAAGAAGCTCCTGGCTCTTGGCTTTGGATTGACACAGCTCTGGCTGTTGGGGCCATCTGGGGAATGAACCAGTGGGTAGAAGATTCTCTCTCTCTCTCTCTCTCTCTCTCTCTCTGCCTCTGCTTCTTTGTAACTCTGCCTCTCAAATAAATAAATAAATCTTTTAAACAATCAATTTGTACAGTTGCATTTAAATGTTACTTCAAAACAAAAACAATCCCTTAAAAAACATACAAATGATCAATAGCACATGGAAAAGATGCTTAACATCATTAGTCATTAGTTTATTTATTTATTTATTTATTTATTTATTTATTTTTGACAGGCAGAGTGGATAGTGAGAAGAGAGAGACAGAGAGAAAGGTCTTCCTTTTTGCCGTTGGTTCACCCTCCAATGGCTGCTGCGGCTGGCGCATCTCGCTGATCCGAAGCCAGGAGCCAGGTGCTTCTCCTGGTCTCCCATGCGGGTGCAGGGCCCAAGCACTTGGGCCATCCTCCACTGCCTTCCTGGGCCATAGCAGAGAGCTGGCCTGGAAGAAGGACAACTGGGATAGAATCCGGCGCCCCAACCGGGACTAGAACCCGGTGTGCCGGCGCCACTAGGCGGAGGATTAGCCTGTTAAGCCACGGCGCCGGCCAGTCATTAGTTTAATATAACTCAAAGTCATAAAGAGCTATCATTTCACACCTACTAGTATAGCTCTAATAATAGACATGGGCTGTAAGTATTGGTGATGATGTGGGAAAACTGGAATCACAAGGCACATTTTACTCCTTTGCAAAATGTTAACATTCAACACACTTTCTTCCTCCTTTGATATTTCTTTGAATTGCTGTGTTGACCTGTAAAACTTTGTTTAAAGGCACTAATTTACAACATTATGAAACTACTAATGAACTTTGGGCAATTTTTTTCCCTGACAATCCAACATTTTCCTCCCTGCAACTCCACCATTCAATATTACCTGTTCTTACTGATTCTCCTGGCTGGGGTGGCCAAAGAAATTGACCACTCAGGTCACTGATCAGCAGTCTCCTGTTGGAGCATCACTGACCCTAAGAATTGACACCAGCCGTCTGCGCCATGGCTCCTTTGGGTTGTAACAAGGAATGAGCAGTGGAGATTCTGGTACATGACCATCTGAGTGCCATGCAGAAGCCATTGCCAGGAGGCACCACACTAACCTGTAAAACTTCCCCAGAGTAATCCAGTGTGGTCTTTCCACCACATCTGTTCTTCTTCTACTTTCTGATACACATCATTGTCTGAAGACTTTGGCAGCCTGTTCCTGAGTCTTCTCCCTTTATTCTCCATATGCATTTCCCCTAATTTTTTTTTTTTTTTTGCATGTCTAACCCTATCAGCACCCAAATTGCTGCACTATGACATGCTGGATCTTCGTCATTTATTAAATCTAATTGTTACAAGTATCTATCACTACCCACAATTTACATTGGTAAAACTCCCTCCACCTTCAAGTTGTGTGTAGAGCCCGAATTTGAACTTCATTCTGTGTGGTTCCAACTTTCTTCTGTATAACACTGTGTACATAGACTAACACGATCCCTTTCAGGATGTATGGGGACTTAATTATATTTCAGAACATTTGAAACATGGTACTTGTTAATACAAAGGGACTTTAAAAAGTTCATGGAAAAGTAGAATGAAAAGATTAATTTATTTTTGATGTCAAAGTCTTAAAATCCAAGGCCAGCACTCTGGCTAAATAGGTTAAACCTCCACCTGTGGTGCTGGCATTCCCACATGGGCACCAGTTTGAGTCCCAGCTGCTCCACTTCCAATCCAGCTCCCAGCTAATGTGTCTGGGAAAGTAGTGGAAGATGGCTGAAGTGTTTGGGCCCCTGCACCCATGTGGAAGACCAGAAGAAGCTCCTGGCTTCAGATGGGCCCAGCTCCACTGCTGTGGCCATTTGGGGAGTGAACCAGTGGATGGAAGATCTGTGTGTGTGTGTATGTCCCTCTGTCTGTCTGTATCTCTGCCTCTCAAATAAATAAATAAATCTTTAAAAACAAATTTTTAAAATACATGCACAGTTGTTCAGAACATACATTTTCCAGGAACTTTCTGAAGACCCATTAGATATCACCACAAATGAAGTCCTATACTAATTCTAATTTGATTAACTACATATGGATGGTCCATGTTAATCTTAACTATTTGCATAATTACAGTCATGAGGTTTCTTAGAAGCATAGAAATGTGAACAGTTCCACACAGCACCAATGTCTTCCACATATCCTGTACAAATATTTTTAAATCCTTGTTGTATCACTGCTTAGCGATTTCCAATTTCATCTAATTTGTCACAAGTCTAAAATTTTACTAAGACATTTTGATACCCAAGCAAGATGGAGAGACTTGTAACAACATCCCAAAATCTTAAAGTTAAATCCTGACTGAAAAAGGCTTTGAAATAAAAAGGACAAAATTCTGATATTAGGAAGCAAAGAAACTCTGTCAATGTATTTTATGATCAAGAAGTGACATTTTTTAATACCCAGATTCTGCAGTACAAGAACAGAGCAAATTTTCCATCCTTTAAAATACGGAAAATTTCTTAAATGCTGAACAGTGGCATCCTTGCCTCCAAATTTTAACTGAGTTGATGTCAGTTCCCCAAATGCCAAACTCTTAACAAATGAGCAGACTGAGCTTCCCCAAGTGTCAGGCCTAGGATGCGAGCTTAGCTGGTTCTTTTATAAATGAGACACTGCTCTCTTTGCCATAAAAATGTTCACAAACGTGCACTCTGTTTAAGAATGCTAATGCCTTAAAAAAATCTTGAGCCACTAGCATAATCAGAATTCATGTTTCGGCATCTTGCCGGGGGAAAAACTGTGCCCCTGTATTAGTAACAGTTACATAAGACTTTTATTATGTAAGGCAAAAAATGTAAAACCCGAACTAAAATGGAAAGGAGGAATTGAAGTACGGTTAGAAAATATGATTGCTCAGGAAGAATACTAATTGAAGTATGATCACTCAAAGCAAAGAAACACTTGCTTTGAATTGTGTATATAAAAACATTTACCATTGATTCAACTTAATAAAAGATAAGCTCTCCTTTACAAAAAAATGTCATTCACTACCAACCAAGTACACATGAGGTTCTGATCAAGACATTAGTGTTAATATCTCATGGTATCCTATTCTTCATTAGAACCACTCTCACCATGACTTCCTTAGCCTTCAGAGGGCGATTAGTGGTCATCTTTCTACTTTGGTTGATGTAGCAGTGGGGATATCATTGTTCTAGGCTGATAGTTATAGCCATACTAGTTGTTCAAACAGGCAGTTTTTCTGTCTCTAAATTTAATAATCTTTGCATGTAAAAATAACAAAACTGGACTAGTTATTCCAGCTATTTGATAAACATTACTTGTGCACTACTAGCAAACATTCACTGCTGCACTTAAACAACATTATGTCTGCAACTCATTCTGAAATGGTTGAGAGAGAAGTAAAAGAAATATAGTAAAATATTAATATTTGAAGATTCTGAGTAAAGAATACCTAGAAATTCTTTGCTCTATTCTAGTCCATTGCCTGTTATGCTTTAATTACATAATTACTTTTTTACAAGATGACAGAAAATATTGTGGAGGGGACAACACTTACTGCTTATAGTCAACAATAATAACTTTTTCCTGATGATTAAGAAAGTGACCAAATGGTATAAGACCCTGCCTCTGAGTTAGTAAGAATACTAATAGTCACTGTGCAGAAAAGCAACAAATAGTGTGAAAGAAAAGGAGAAATAACATGTTTATTAAAGACTTCTCAATTATAAAGCATTTTTGATTATCAGGATTCTTGTTTTAATTAACAGTAATATCTATAATGAGAAATGTATTATTTACTATGCATTAATATTCCAACAATTATGAGTAGAATCAAGCAATCCTACCAATCCTTCTATGAAACACTTGATTCTAAGCCTTTTGTTCAGATGAGGATGTTAAATGTTAAAGAAGCTAAGCAAAATTCTCAAGGTCACAGACATTCAACAGTGAGCACAGTTGTACTTTTCCTCCAGTTTTGAGTTCCATATAGCATTATTATTAGAATGTGTTTGGCAAAGGAAGTGGATTCTAAGCCTATAAGATGCAGTTAAAGGAACTAGAAATATGTAGCCTTGATAAGAAAAGGCTCACTGGTCACAATATCTGTCATGCACTCATCTATGGAGTGACTGACAGGGATTTGATAAGCACCACTTATATTGTTGAAAACTATTCAAAGATCCCTGAGCTTCTGTTGGCTAAAAGACAATGTTGACAATTAGGATCCAGCTTCCTTACTATCAGAGCAAGAAGTTGTAATTAAACAAGAAGCAGGAGGCTAGACTGAACATCACACTATAGGATTAGCATCAGAGACACCAACGTGAACTCAAGTTCGTTTTTACATGTAGATGTGATAAATGCAGAAATAATTATGCATATATCTGTATGTATAAACTTAGGATACATGCATATGTATTTTTTGCACTGTCCACTCAGAGAGCCTAAAAGTAAAGATGTCAATGAACACATTCAGTACCAACTCTTGGATTCCAAATAGGAGTCTCAATTCAAGGAACCTTAGAAAAAAAGACTCTAGGGGTACAGCAGGGCACACATATGATGATCCTAGAGCTTCTTGTAGTCCTGTGAAGTGAGCAAAGGCTCAAAACTAACCAAAGGCAATGATGCGGATAGACACAGAAAGCATCAGGAGTCAATCTGAATGAGCTTCCAGTGGACAAAGTTGGAACAATTTAAGCAACAAAATGAATGGTGTAGAATGGCTTATACACCAAAGTATAAAAGTAAAATATTGCATTTATACCATTATAAGCAAATCGATAAAAAAAGAAAAGGACAAAACTTTCTTACGCAAGAACTGTAAATAAAGTGCATAGGTACTAACTGTTCTAGAGGTAGAACTTAATTCCCCTTCTATGAGTGCTTATTTACAGAAATAAAAAGAAAGGAAGAAAGGATGAAAAAAAGGAAGGAAAGAAGGGAGAGAGGGAAAAAGGAAAACAAAACAAAAATCATTTATATGCTGGCTGTTTTATATATTATTACGCAATTTTTAAAAAAAATTTAATGTCAGTGTACTTCATCACTCAACAACATGGCACAGAAAACTCAAACAATGTGGACTACTTCCTACTTTACATTCCATTTTACTCACTGTTCAAACTGAACCCTTAAGCCACCTAGAAAATCTGAACATGAACCCAGAAACCAAGAATCAGATGGCATATAAGCTCTGAAAAAATCATTTACTCATTATTTTATAAAGATTTATTTATGAGAGAGAGAGAGAGAGACAATATACTATCTTCCATCCTTTGGTTCACTTCCCAAATGGCCACAAAAGCTGGGGTGGTCCAGGTTAAAGTCAGGAGCCTGGAAATCCATAGGGGTCTGCCATATGGGTGGTAAGGGCCCATGCATTTGAGCCATGTTCCACTGCTTCTCCAAGCATGTTAGTGGAAACTTGGATCAGGAGCTGAGCAGGTGGGACTCCAGCGGGCACTCAGGTACGGGATGCCTGTGTTGCAAGCAACCACTTATCCTACTGTGCCACAATGCCAACTCTAAAACTTGTTTAAGAGCAAAATACAATTTTGTTTGCCAGAGGGGGATGAAAACATAGGCAGATAAGTGACGATGGAGAGAAACTTCAATGCCAAGTCATTTGAATGTCAATGGAAATGTTTTTCATTTACAGTGGCAATTTGTACTTGGCAGGAGTTATGATTAATCATTACTTGAGCTTCAAAAGATGCCAGGGCACTGAGTTTTCATATTAACAATGCATATGTTGCATTTTCCAACCATAGAGCATGTGTTATGGGGCTGGATAGTTGGTATAAAGAGATGGTCCAGTGAAAAAATGTCATTTTAACTGGTTCATTGATTTCCTTAATTTGAATTGAAATTATGTTCTAAATCTATTTCAAAATAGTTGGTCATTTGCAGATGTTCACTGAGGTGTGTTGTAACAGATAAGTACCCAAGATGCAGAAGAAATCAAATATTTATGTTCAGATTTAATGAAGAAATTGGCATTTTAAGTTCAAGGTGTTTAGCAAAGAAAGTAAAGGATGCTTGGGATAGTGAACTAAGAGGCATGACTTGTTGTGATTGGTAAAGATGATGGAATGACTAAGAAGTAATGAGGATATGACCAATTAATACATCCAATGTTGTTATTTCAGTGAACCTGGGCATAAAGTTGCAAATATACACTGATACACAATTCTATTCTTTAATTCCAAGCAAATTATTTTTCTATTTTGTGCCACAGTGCACAAAAACAATAAAACGTTGTTTTAATTCTAGTCATTTCTTTCTGCATTAGGATTACCAATCCAGGCTGCTCAAGTATTTTTAAACTAATATGCTTACATAATTTGCCATGCATAATTGATTGCCTATTCCCAAAGTGATACCTATTTGTTAATTGTGACAGACATTTGTTCTCTTAACGATTCTAAGCTGATAATTTGAACTCCTGTTCTTTTGCATTTGTTCTCCATATATAATACTGTGAAAACAAATTTAAATTAGCCGAAGCATCAACCAGAGACTTGCTATGCTTTTGTTCTGTACTTTTGAGGTGTGGAAACCCATTCAATTTCCTTAAACATTAGTCATTTAGACATGGTGAAGCTTGGGTTCTGCACTCTATATGCATACAGCTTTGCAAGCAGCGCCATCTGACTCAGAACATTCTGGTTCCACCTACTGATCTCACCATCCCCATCCCGTACGATGTGAGTTGGGAGAAGATACAAAGCCAGAATCACAGGGAAGCTCTCACAATACTGAAGTGTTGATGCAGGATTTGCTTTACAAAATGTGTGGGATGCATGTGATAACAGTTTTCATTCTGTTTGTGCTCTCAGTGCAGTCACAGACTTTGTGAACAGAGGCTCTGCACATTGTTCAGGTTCGTACACTGCACCTGATGCAATGGCTTGTGCAAAGCGACTGTGAGTGTTTCCATAGCTGAGTTTGGCAGAAAACAAAAAGAAAAACACAAAAGACACCCTTAGGCAACCTTTCCCTCAGTCTTACATCAAATCTTGACAGAGTCTTAATGGAGTTTGGAAGGTCTTACACATTTTCAACATACATATCACACCAATTAAGTGAGCTGTAAATTCTGCCCAATGATGGCCTTGATCAGGGACTAGGAGTGGTACCCAGAAATACATATGACAAAGGGCATCCCAGATGGCAAATGATTTGTTGTAAACCAGTGGCAAAATAAACCAGAAGAAACTGCTGTAGCTTCGTCAACTGGTGAGGGCTAACTCATTCTGTGGCATTGCCTTCTTTCAAGAGGTTGTTTTTTACACTTGAGGGTCTCATTCCACATGATACATCTCTCACATGGTTGTGTTATCTTTTATTTGTTGTTTCTAAAATGAGAAAACACTTAACCACTCCTGAAGTAAAAAACAAATTTCTCATGTTCTTACATTTCGTTCATGTTAGCCATCATTTTGGGGACATCTCATGCTTTCCTCTCTTTTAAATGTGTTGAATTAAAAGCCTATTTTTTATGTCTTTATACTTAACATACACTTCTAGTTTAAATATTTTCAATTCATTTGAAGCTGAAGAAAGACATTTTTTGCTTGCATAGGATTCTTGCAATTCACTGTGCATTTATAACATGGTGTTCAGATGTTCCCTTGATTTTCTTTGTTGTTATTAATGATATACTGAAATGTTCGTGTACACAGGGTTCTAAGAAGTATAAATGTCATGTGTGTGGTACACAGTGAGACTATATAGGGACAGCCACTTCTAAGAGTGGTAGTGAGCATATTGACATCTTCCTATGATTATGTTAATATCATAAACTTCATTAATAAAACTTAAAACAATCAGAATATTGGGTTCAGCATTATAACATAGCGCTAAAACATGCCTGCATTTCCAGCATCCCATACGGGTGCCAGTTCATGTCCTGAATGTTCCACCTCCCATCCAACTTCCTGCTAGTGGCCTGGGAAAAGCAGCGGAAGATGGCCAAAGTGCTTGGGTCACTGCCACCCACGTGAGAGACTCAGATGGAGCTCCTGGCTTCTACTTGGTTCAGCCTGTCTGTCGTGGCCAACTGGGGCATAAGCCAGCACATAGAAGAGCTCTCTTTCGCCATCTTTCCCTTTCTTTCTGTAACTCTTTCAAATAAATAAATAAACCTTTAATAAAAAAAAGACACTCGGAATATAGATTGAGATGTCAAATAGAGAAGAGCAATGACCACAGCAAAGTCAGATGATAAGAGTAAAGCAGAATTCTATCTTCAAATCTAATTTTTAAAACTATCAAAAGAAGAGTGGGTTGAACAAAGTTTAGGAGGTAAAACTGAAAATCAAGGACTGGAAGCAGTGTTATTAAAACTGTTCTGATTTCCTGTGCTAGGACGCTTCTCATTTTAGGTGACATGAATCCAACAGAAATTCACATGTGCAAAGAAAATAAATTCATTTGCATGCAGCTGCGCAGTCCTGGAACTCAGTTGTGCCCAGAGGCTAACCGTCTTGCTCCCTGGCAGGCTGCTGGCCAGAATAGAGAAAAGAAGGTTTTGCTTGTATCATCCTTCCAGCTAACAAGCCTGGAGAAACCAATATCATAGCCCACTCTGCTGTTTCAGAAGACCCCATAGCATTCTGACTGCTTGGGTCATTCATAATTTGCTTGAAAATTACTGTATACCTGGTGGATAAGGGGTTTCTGTGAACTTCTCTCAGTGACGCCGCAACTCTAGTGCAAGAGTGAGAACTTCCAAAGCCACACGAAGTGAACGCCACACGGAGACTGTTCCTTATCAGACGGAGTCTTGAGTTGGCAGAAGACAGATCCTGTGGCTTCCCTGCCCTGCAGCCACCACTGCCCACGGCACTGTTCTCACCTCTGAGCAGGCGGCAGGATGTTATCTGCCAGAGCACACAGAGCCTTTGGCACAGACCCTGGAGGAGCAGCGCCACAGAGAGCAGGCGCACTACATGGAATGTCCAGCCCTTTGCTTTAGCAATGGGAACTAATCCCTGCTCCCATCTGCAGGTTTATTGGCTGCATCTGTTTATTTGTTATTATTGTTTTTACAAATTTCTGTCATTCTGATGCCAGCTTCAAGATTCAGTCCTCTCTGTCCTAGGATCTCACCAGGAAGCATCAGAGTTTCTCGTAAACACTACATGTTTTGGCAACTTCTTGCATTGTTAATTGTTTTGAATTTTCTCATCTACAAATAGTCATTTGAGTGTCTTGGAGATAGGGGTGATATTGGTATTTTAACAGGGGCTGATTTTAAGTTTTACAGCACTTTCAATGCCTAAAAGTAGCACAAAGTACTATTTACATCTCCCAAAGTAATACTCTAAAGAGGTCTTCTGAGAGGCCTCTTGGGAACTTGTCTTTACTGTGGGCACAAATAGTCGGGTTCAGAGTCAGAGTACTACAATGTGTAGAATGGAGAGCAGTGCACTGGGTGACCATGCTGTCTGGAATAAAGCCATATCATGCTGAGACTATTTCTGCACATGAAATCCTATTCTACACAGAATATGTACTAAACCAATATTTGTTCTAGATTAGCGATAAATGAGCTTAAAGTTCAGTAATTTATATGAAATCGCATGACTAAAGGAGAGTCCCATCTTCTGATGAGTAAGCACACTCATTACAAATATCTAGGCTCCTGAAAACCCCAGGAGGGGATACCAAATAGATACGTTGCCTGCCCAGATGTCTGCAAAAGAGTATACACACTCAAGGGAGAAGTCCGCACTGTTGCTTCGTTAATTACAGCCAGATATCCCTTGAATCAAACCTCTGATGCTAACAAATTCCACCCATAAAACAGTCCGCATTTCCTGAGCATATGGCCTAGGAAAGATCAGATACAAACATTTTGAGTTCCATCTACATCAGAATAATTTGACAAATTATTTCGCTGGCATAAAGAAGGAATCGTTTTCTTGGCATTCAAATAGGTAGCTCCTTCACAGGTAACATGATCATCAGAAGAAAGACTGTGAAGCTGGCCACACTGACCTGTAAATACAGAACAGCACATAGTCTTTCCTACAGCAGCAACTTTCTCAAGATTTCGATTCATTTAAAGTGGCTTTAAATCTGGAAATGTTGTTCTGTCATGCCAACGATGACAATACCTTTTGGAACTTACGGACTCTTCCATAATTGTTTCAGCTCTCTAAAGGAGACACTGCAGCTCCACGTTGACGTGGCTCTGCTGCCAAGTGATAGAAAAGAGCAGCTGTCAGTAGGACGAGTCCGTGGGTCCCGCAGGGCTGCCTTCAGCAACATTCCCGGTGGGAGCAGCGGATCACCACAGCGCTGGGAGGGACTCCACTACCTCATCTCCCAAAACTCTACAGCACTCTCTATAGAAAACTGAATGTTTCCAGTTGTATTTAACATAACTTCTCTGGCAACTAGCAAGATCCTTGCAAGTTACAGATGTAACATTGAGAGCTGTGCAGCAGGCCGATTCGCCTTGCCTCACCCTGAATGCTGCTTCCAGAAGCCAAGTGGATAGAGAAGAGCAAAGTTTGTAAGCTGGATCCTCAAGATCCAGCAAGGTGTTGCTTATTCCAACCTTGTATTGACAAAATTAAGAAATTCATGAAAAATGCCAAAGTAGACCACTTATACTAGTCAAAAGTCCAATTTGGGGGCTGGTGCTGTGGTATAGTAGGTTAAGTCTCCACCTGCAGTGCCAGCATCCCATTATGGGGCCAGTTGGAATCCCAGCTGCTCCACTTTCAATCCAGCTCCTTCTGATGGCCTGGGAAGCAATGGAAGATGACCCAAATCCTTGGGCCCCCACACCCATGTGGGAGACCGTGAAGAAGCTCCTGGCTCCTAGCTTCGGATCAGCACAGCTCCCGCCGTTGCAGCCAACTGGGGTTAGGGAGTAAACCAGCGGATGGAAGACCTCTCTCTTTCTCTCTCTCTCTCTGCCTCTCCTTCTCTCTCTGTGTAACTCTGACTTTCAAGTAAATAAATAAATCTTTAAAATAAAGTCCAATTTTTCTACCATGGCCTTTTAGCATTTTTTAACAATTTATTCTCAAAGCACATTTTTTCCTCCAAATTTCAAATGCTACTTTATCTTATTGTGGCTTGAACGGTGGCCTCACAGCCTTCAGAGTGTGATCTTATTTTTTAATTTCACAAAATTCATTTATATGGAACAGATTTCATGGATGTCATATAAGAGTCATTGCAGATGTAAGTAAGGATTTTGAGATGAGTTTATCCTATATTAGAGTAGGCATTATTAAGAGACAAAAAAAGAGATTCAGAGACATGGAAAAAGCCATTCGAAGTAGAAATTGAAGTCACACAGTCCCAAGCCCTGGAACGTCCCGGGGCCACCAGAAGCTGAAAGAGGCGGGGAAGGCAGGCTTCTCCTCCCGGCCTGTGGAGGAAGGGGCTTGGCTGGCACTGCGACTTCTTCGGTACTTACAGCTTCCATAACTGTGAGAGGACAAATTTCCGGTTCTTGGAGCTGTTCCAGGTTGGTAATTTATTACTACAGCCCCAGGAAATGAATGCATATCTTTCAGTTGCTAAATCTTCAATGAGCACAGCATACAGAACTTTGAAATCACTTCCTTAGGATCTGACATATGCAGGAATAAAAAATTATAGCAAAGGGGTTTCACTGAGGAAGATGTCAAAGTGTATCATTCTGCCATTTATTTTTTAAAATATTCCTAAATGCTAGACAGCTGCATAAGAGACCATTCTAGGTGGATCTTCTGAAACGAATAAGCAGTGGGAGTATTTTGAACACTCTAAGCCAAACCAAACCACTGGTATGGACAAAAAATCACTAAATGCTAAAATTTATAAAAATATATTTCATAAAAATAGCGAAATAAAGACAAAGAAATATGGAATTTACCATCAATTTCCCTTAAAGAAACCATAGAAGGCACAATTCAGAAAGAAAATTACCCAATAGTAAATCTGAGGTGCAGAAATGAAGAGAAGGTAGAGGAAAGTAAACATAAGAGTTCATGGGGTCACTACAAATTATGTAGTTTGTGATTTTTAAAATAGGCAATACAGAACCAAAATATTGGACAAAATTCACAGAAGTATGAGTGGAAGTGTCTGTTCTTTCTGTTCAGTTTAATTCAGTAGATTTGTTAAAATTCCTATGGTAACTACTTCTAAAAATAAGGAGAGTATGAATTCCAAAATGAAACGTGGAAATATGAAACAAACAATTAGAACTTCAATTATTTCAAAGAAATAAGTGGAGTAAAAAGGGAAAAATCAGAGTAAATAGCAAGAACAAAATGAGACATGAAAATAAATTTGTGTGTCAGAAATCACCTCAGATGAAAAATCACGGCACATTTACCTTTCTCACAAATATAGATCAAATACACATTTTTCAAAAATGGCTATGAATACTGATCTTCAAGATGCCTACCAAATGTCTCTAGAGATGGTTATCTTTCAATTGAGCCTGAAATTCAGGTGTGAAAAATTGTGGACAAGTCTAGGGCTGACCTGTGTTCTGGATAGATCAGTATTTTACGTTCACTTTGTTTTTCTCTTTCAGTCTTCTTTTTCCTTTCTTTTATTCTGTGTTTTCTATGTTCCTTCTTTTCCTCTGAAAGCACTGCTGTCTGTGGTCAATAATAATGTTACAGGTTGTTATTAGGATTTTAGGATACTCAATGACTTCTTGAAAAACACATGTTTCCTAAGCATTCCCATAAAAAGTGGTCAGACTTTGGAACTAAGTACAGAGATTGCTGTTTTCCAATAGTTCCTTTGGAATTTGGAAGGACATGGGAACAGAAATTCCCCTCTGCCCTCATCTTATTGCCAGGGTAACCCAGCTCCCAAGGAGCCATGTTTTGGCAGGGAATGATACCCAGAAGAGTTGGAGAGGAAGAGCCACAGCCTTGTCCACTGAGATGCCTGAGAGTGTAACGTGGATCAGCGAGACCCTGTGATCTCAGGGGCCACACACGTAACAAAAGTTGTCCGATGTAAAACAAGGAACATCTCTTTTTCCTGTTCTTCAAAGGCTGATCTTTGCTGTACAATGGAAAGGCTGAAGTTCTGGAGGAGAAAGAGCTAAGTGGTGGGAAGTTATTGGGAATTCACAAGTTACTGTGGATCTGGGAAAGAAAATCATGAGTTCCCTCCTTTGTGTCTCTCGGAACTGCCTGGTGAGGTTTATTCAGAAAATAGAAAAGACGATCAAGAATTTGGATCCTACCTTAACATTTTGAGCAATAAAGAAGTTAGATGAACACTTAGAGGCTGTGAAAGCCAAGGACGACTGCATGCTCCCCAAGGGTGGGGCACAACTGGCTTTTTCAGGAGACCACCGAGATGAAGAATCCTAGGAGAAAAGTCCTTGTCTCTTCTTGCCAATGATGGTAGTTACTGAAGATGAAATGTGAATTTTAATAATTGATAATCTAATAAACTAATAACAGTGTAAGTTATAAAACTATTCTGTAGGGGGCCAGTGTCATGGCAAAGCAGGTTAAGCTGCTGCCTGCAATCCAGCATCCCATGTGGTTCGTGTCCCAGCTGCTCCACTTCCAATCCAGCTCCATGCTAATTGCCTGGTAAAAGCAGAGGAGGATGGCCCAGGTACTTGGACTCCTGCTAGCCATATGGGAGACCTGAAGGAAGCTCCTGGCTCCTGGCTTTGGCCTGGCTCATCGCTGGCCATTGCAGCCATCTGGGGAGTAAACAAACCAATGGAAGTTTTCTCTCTCTCTCTGCCTCTCTGTAGCTCTGCCTTTTAAATAAATAAAGCTACAGAGAGCCAGAGGCAGACCCTCCAATCTATGGGATAAGCACAAAACACTATTTCATTAAAAAAAATGTAGGACATTCACATAATGTAAACTGCAAAATGATATTGGTGCTGCATGTGAGAAAAGAGAAACCAGAAGTAATTCATTACCCATCTTCTTATTTAATGGGCGAATTTTACAGAGAGTTTAATAAATTGTGTGAATGGAAACTTCTGACTTTCCTAGGTAGATTTCTCTTGCATGCTAGGACTGCTTGGGCAAACATATACAGTGTTACTACAAACAAGATTGTACAGTTGCTACTTCAATCATGATCATGGATATTGACTCAGCCATGGCTGTTTTGCTAGTTATTATTGGAAAACTATAAATAAAACCTGTAAAATTAACTTAGCCAAAAAAAAGAAACTTTAATATAATTGACTGAGTCAAGAGTGAAAACATGTTGATTGACAGTGTGGATATAGCGATAAGAATCATTCTATATTTGGAAATGCATAATTGGTAAGAAAAGATATGTTTAACTACTATTTCATTTTTATCATACACAAATAAAAATGACTCAACTATTTTTCAGTATAAATAAAAATTGAGTCATACTATATATTAGCAATTAATCAGTAATAAAATATTCTTAGGGTGTTTATTATCAAAAGGTTAGATTGATTCATAATATTTTTACAAATCAAATGTAATCTAAGTCCAATCATTTATCTGACATATAGAGTTGTGAGATTTATTTTTCATGCTTGACTTTTCTCATGGCTTAAATATAATACATTTTCGGTAAGCCTGGGCTTCAGCAGAAGTCAACTTGTGAAGAGCCCTGGCAGCTCTGCCAAGAGTTGGATCACTGGAAATGGACCTGCCCTGGAGTCGAAGGATGCCCAGGTCAGAGCCACAGATCTTATTGGCTCTAAGCTGAAAAGCCCTTCACTCAGCCCAACTTCCAAAGTGACCACTGCAGCTGAGGGGACGGCCAAGTAGGGTCAGCAACATTGCAGGCAGAACTGTAAATTTCTTGTTAGAGATGCCACCTGCCTTTACCTGGCCAGCTCTCCTCCCAGGCCAGCTAAGTAATGAAAGTCCACAGAGTGCCTTCCCCTAGGAGGTTCACACCTCCCTTAGGATATACCCCATGTGAAGAGATAGATAGTTCTGGGCCTCTGAACTTACAAGGCCTAAAGCCCAACAGATTATTATCAAGCCCCTTCTGTCAGGTTTTATTTGCCTCTCAATCAGAAAACTTCATTGTAGCTTAGACAGCACCTTTCTTAGCTCCTCTAATAATGACTCTGTCCTTTGTTCTAGACCCTGTCTAGTGTACTTGGGTCTCATTCCTTCGTAATCATAACCTCTACTCTACCACCAATGGCTCTACTCCCAACCTGTGTGTTCTGATGGTCCTCTTCCCCACTTAATGCTGTATAATTGTTCAGACCTGGTTAATGCCACTCTTAGGATCATTGGTTACTATCCTCACCCTGTCTTTTATGACCTTGTCTAAATATGATCAGAGTCAGCGAACTTGGTAGGCTTCCATAGCCTTGGCAACTCATGACGAGAGCCTAGGGTGGTTACTGGCACCGTAAACTAGAGTGTCAATTTGTTGGGTCAACAACAGGAGTCACTGTGCACTTGCTCCTCATGTGGGATCTCTGTCCTTAATGTGTTGTACACTGTGATTTAATGCTATAACTAGTACTCAAACAGTATGTTTCACTTTGTGTTTCTATGTGGGTGCAAACTGTTGAAATCTTTACTTAATATATACTAAATTGATCTTCTGTATATAAAGAGAATTGAAAATGAATCTTAATGTGAATGGAAGGGGAGAGGGAACGGGAGAGGGGAGGGTTGCGGGTGGGAGGGAAGTTATGGGAGGGGGAAGCCATTGTGATCCATAGGCTGTACATTGGAAATTTATATTCATTAAATAAAAAGTTAAAAAAATAAAAATAAATAAATATAATACATTTTCATCAATTCTAATACATCTGTGGACTTTTTAACACACATGATGGGTGCATCCTGTCATTGATGCATCCTATCACAGTTTAATTGGCATTGCATCTCCCTTCTTGGCGCTGTGTAATGTGCTAGTGTAACTTGTTAACAAAGGTATCTTGGTTTGTGGTCTGCCAGCTTTCTCCCAGTAGCTTCCTGTCCAACATCTAGTCCTCCACTGAAACTTGCTCCAAGCTGTGCTTTCTTGCTATAAGTCCTTGTAGATGATCTTCCAGACTCTCTTTTTTGCATCTAAAAAACTCAACAGGCAACTTCGCCATCTCTCGAGCTCTGCTCTGTGTCTGGTCCACACATCTCATTTCTTTTCCACTAACACATCACTTGGTGGCAATATTTTGGACATTCTCAGAACCACACAAAGACTGTTCCTTTTTGAGAGCCCCTCTGCAGAATGATCTTATCCTGTTATCTTTATAAAAGGACTGAATTTTTAGTGTTTTGTCATGAAGAACTTGAAAACCTCTAATCGAGAGTTTTCACAGGTCATAAAGGTTTGGGTATTTAAAGAGAAAAACAGGAGAGAATTTATTTTTATACCCTTATTTTCAAGTTTGTTTTTTCTGTATAGAGCTATGTCATTTTATATTTTCAATAAACAATTCTGACAACCCTCACAATGGTAATCACGACTTGGGATTCATTAATTTGTTTTTGTGATCTTGAAAATAGTTGGATTCTGATGAACTTCATTATAGATCAGTTCTGTCTCACTTTCTCTTCTATTTAACTGACTTACAAAGAAGCACTTGAAGATGTAAACTTTACCATATTTTAATGTCCAACTGTGCTTTTTAAATTAAATATCCCAATTTATGACATGACTGGATTCGCAAGTGTGAAAGCTCAGATGATTAATATATCTCCTTTCAGAGTAAAAAAAAATGTCAGGGTCACTGATCAAAATTACTCTGTATTTGTTCATTAAAATTCACAGAAACTCAATTATGACAGAGAAAATAAGCCCTACTCAACTATTTTTTCTAAAAAATCACAGCTATGGAAAATGAATTTAACATACAATCAAAATGCAATAAATCTAACTTAGAATCAAAATGCAATATTGTTATATTTTAATCTTGGTAAAAATCTCCTTAACAAGCCTTATTTCTACTTGCTTTTGCTAGATTGTATGTTGATTCTCACAGACTATAGTAACACAAAATTAGGGGTTCATTTTGATTATTTCCTTACAATAAAGTGATACATTTGAAAATTCAGACTGTAATTAGTTTCATGCTAACTCTCATTATGATGTTTGTGTGTTTTTCAGAGCTTAGCTGAATCTGATGACATTATTAGCCTTTGACTTAGGGATGCCTGCAAAGTCTGACAAATGCTAAAAGATAAAGGTAATATGAGTTATTTTGTTGCTTAATTATCATTTTTCCCAATGTTATTATATTCTTCATATATCCACCTAAATTTCATGCAGCCAATGTTATGCTTGTTCCATCATGGAAAAATGTTTGTTATATGTAAGTTACTACTTTTTATGTTTTTATACTCTGAACAATTTTATACTAAGAACAATGCCCAACATAAAACCAATGCTTTATTACCTTGCTATTGTGAATATTATAATCCATATTATGACCAAATGGGGCAAATGAAAGAAACTCATATTTATAAGTTGAATCTAGTGACTCCATTGGCATTAAACTAAATACTGTGTCATGAGGCATCATGGTGTTGGAAGACAACCTCACCTACTCTTGATGTGAATGGAAGGGGAGAGGGATCGGGAAAGGGGAGGGTTGCGGGTGGGAGGGAAGTTATGGGGGTGGGGAAGCCATTGTAATCCATAAGCTGTACTTTGGAAATTTATATTCATTAAATAAAAGTTAAAAAAAAAGAAATCTAAAAGAGTTTAAAGAAAAACAGTCTATATAATCCATCATAATTACATTATGTCAATGAAATGCTCATTTTTTAAAAAATGAATTTACTTATTTATGTTACTTTGTATTTTTATCTTTTAATTTTAATTTATTTCAAATAAAGAGTATAAAGAAGAGCTCATTGTGCATGCTTAGAGGTAACAATTTTTAACTATTATCATAATCACTTCATTTGTAAACATTATGTACATATGCATGCATACCATTTTTTTAAAGAGGTAAATAACATCAATATCACATACTGTGGGATTCATGGAAAATATTATAAAATAAGGAAAGTGATATATTACTATGAAAGTGGTATGATTCATTAAAGACAATATTAGTAAATATTTACATGCCAAATAATATGACATCTACACGTTTTATTAAATATATATATATGGGGCGGACACCGTGGTGCAGTAGCTTAATCCTCCACCTGTGGCGCCGGCATCCCATCTGGGCGCGAGTTCTAGTCCCGGCTGCCCCTCTTACAATCCAGCTCTCTGCAATGGCCTGGGAAAGCAATAGAATATGGCCCAAGTGCTTGGGCCCCTGCACCCACATGGGAGACCTAGAAGAAGTTCCTGGCTCCTGGCTTCGGATCGGTGCAGCTCGGGCCGTTGCGACCATTTGGGGAGTGAACCAATGGAAGGAAGGCCTTTCTCTCTGTCTCTCCCCCTCACTGTCTGTAATTCTACCTCTCAAAATAAATAAAAATAAAAATAAATAAAATTATTTTATTTATTTATAAAAATAAATAAAATTTTTAAGAAATAAATAAAAATAGGGCCGGTGCCGCAGCTCACTAGGCTAATCCTCCGCCTGCGGCTCCAGCACCCCAGATTCTAGTCCCGGTTGGGGTGCTGGATTCTGTCCCAGTTGCTCGTCTTCCAGGCCAGCTCTCTGCTTTGGCCCGGGAAGGCAGTGGAGGATGGTCCAGGTCCTTGGGCCCTGCACCCGCATGGGAGACCAGGAGGA
Organism: Lepus europaeus; assembly: GCF_033115175.1. Lineage (NCBI taxonomy): Eukaryota > Metazoa > Chordata > Mammalia > Lagomorpha > Leporidae > Lepus > Lepus europaeus. The sequence goes on along the minus strand of NC_084832.1, from coordinate 4,593,365 downwards.
AGCGCCTGGCTCCTGTCCATTTTGGGGGTGAACCAACGGAAAAAGAAAGACCTTTCTCTCTCTCTCTCTCTCTCTCTCTAACTCTGCCTGTCAAAAAAATATATAGAACATTTCCACATATATATACTACACACACACACACACACACATAAGCTTCCACATATGAGAGGAAAGTATGTAGTACTTGCATTTCTGGATCTGACATTTAGCATAGTCCTCTCCAATACTATCCATTTTGTTGCAAATGTCAGGATTGAATTATTATTTATGGCTGAAACATAATAATACAATAGTGTATTTTCTTTATACATTTATCCACTGATGAGCATCTACAGTTGAGTTGATATCTTGGCTACTGTGAATGAGGCTGCAATAAACATGAGAATTCAGGTAGATAATCTTTATCACATGCTAGCTCCATTTCCTTCAGATATATGCCAGAAATGGTTTTTAAATACACTTTACATTGTGTGTACATCCAATCTTTTCATGGGTGGAAAACAAATCTCCAAGTGTAAGATTCTCCCCAGCAAGATGAGGTAAGAAATGCTACCATGAATTTTTTATTTCTTTTTCACACAGAACTGAATTTATGTCCTGTTTCCACTGGTGGTTAAATGATGAGTCTGAGCAAGTTATTAGCACCCTCAGCACTCAATTATCTTCTATGTCAAAGAAGCGTGATAATGATACCCCTTGCTGCAGGTGGTACTTGTGATGGGATAATGTACTTACAGTGGCTCACTCAGCACAGGAACATTCTCAAAGTTCTGGTCAATGGTACACATTGTATCGCTATTGCTTTCCTTCTTCTTCTCTTATAGTTTAGCCAGGATCTGATTATTTTCTCCCTTGGGAGATTGCTCACAAATGATATATCAAAGAGCTCAGGTCTACAGCTGAGTGTGGAAAATGGGAAATTGGTATTTTTAAGAGCTTCCAGGGGATTCTAATGTGAACCGAGGGGAGAGAACTATTACTTTCTGACATTGTCATCAGAGTGAAATATCCCAGAGCTTTAAGTACTTCTGTGTCTGCAGACAAGACTCAGGTTCCTCTGTGAGATGGTCTGTTTATATTAGTGTCACTTTTGCCGCCATGCTGAGATCAGAATTGCACTGACTACACTGCGGAAGGGAGGGACACTTTCCAAAGGAAACGGATGCTAGCAGACACAATCCCAGATGGGCATTTCAGCACCCAGTGAAGTAGAGGGCAAGTCTGGATTCCCTAAGTGAGCCTCATACAATGATGGAAATGTTCTATGTTTTGCTTCCATGATGTTTACTCTGGTCAAAATTCAACAATCGGAACTCATTTATTACAAATAAATTTTAAATAAACAAAGTGTTTCATCGAAAGACCTCAATGATTCAATTAAACTGTCTGCAATATCTCAGATGCAATGTGTGATCAGTCTTTCTTCTGTATCACAATCTGCCATCAGTAAAAGGACACAGACAATTCAGAAGGGAGAGTCATACACAGTAGCTTCTGTTGCTAGCTTCTACTTCTAAATTCAAGTCAATAGCTAAAAGAGTAAATACTACATCTAAACATGCATTTATAATTCAAATAACATAGGTAATTGCTTCAATTTTCTTTATTCCTATTAAGTTGGCCCCCTGTTGCTAGATGTTTCATAAAAGAGGCTTTAATATTAAAATGGCAAAATTATAGCTTCTATTTGAAAATTCTAGTCTTTCTTAAAAAAAAGTATCTTAGAATAGCACTGTCATATCATTTCCAATTGAGAAAACAAAGAAAATTTTTAAATGGTTTAATAAAGAATTGCACTCACAAGATTCTGTCCTGCTATTGCATAAGACATGAAATACATGTAGTTCTGTAACTACAATGGCAAAGCAATTTATGGGTATCATTGTTTCATGTTTTGAATAAAAAATAAATTAAAGGCACATTGAAAAATATGTATGTGTATTGAAAATTATTTCTGATTTCCTTTATGCAGAAAAGTTCCATCTAGTTTGAGTAGACTGTAATAGCTCTTAGAAATCTAAATATTCATGTTTACAGCATTATATTTATATTTGAGCAGTTACCCACGGATATGTATCTCTATGCACATTTCTGTATACCTGTATTTGTGTCCACACATTTCATAAGGTATAAAATGAAAACAATTATGATTGTCTAATTTGTGTACTCTTTGTTTTTTTTATTTGAGAGAGCTCACTCTATACTATGGTTCACTCCCCATAAACCTGCAACAACCAGGGGTAGACCACACTGAAGACAGAAGCAAGGTACTCAATCCAGGTCTCCTGTATGGGTGTCAGGGACCCAACTACTCCAGCCATCATCACTGCCTCCTATGATCCACAGTAGGACGAAGTGGGAGTCTGGAGCAGAGCCAGGACTTGACTTCAGTACTGGATGTGGGGTCCTGGAGTCTGAACCAGGAGACCAAAACAAATGTTTGCCAAATATCTTAAGAGCTCAAATTTTATTTTATTTATATAGTTGAAAGAGTGACAGAGAGAGCTGCAGGGCGAGAGCAAGAGAGAGAGAGCAAGAGAGAGAGAGAGAGAGAGAGGCTAAAGCCAGAAGCCAGGAATTACATCTTGGTCTCCCACAAGGGTGGCAGGGCCCAAGAACTTGGGTAATTTTCTATTGCCTTCCCAGGCATATTATCAGGAAGCTGGATTGGAAGCAGAGTAGCTGGGACTAAAACTGTTATGTGATGCTGGCATCAAAAGCGGAAGCTTAATCTGCTGGGCCCCAATGCTGGCTGCTGCTACGAGCTCAGCACGGTGTTTGAATGTGTAAAGAAGCCATAACCTCACAGAAAATCCTAGGTCAGAAACTCTGTTACTTGATTTGAGAAATAGGTGCAAAAAAATCCCTAGGGCTAAAACAAAATAATGAAAATTGCATGAGAAATGATGAAAATGGCTTCAAAGAAAGATACTGGAGAGATAAGTACAAGTAATAGGATTCTTAGAAGGAGAAAAGAACAGTACCAAGTAACAGAAAATTGGCCAGAGGTGAAAAAGCCACCCTGGGTGCGTCATTTAAAGGGCATTCCAAAGTCCTAGGACATTTTTGGGACCTATCTGGTATAATTCCTGAATTCCAAGAACACAGAAAAGTGTACACATTGCAATGGACAACATAAAATGGGAGGGTACAAATGAAACCCACTTCTTTATGGAAAAACCTGGCAGTAGGAACTAATTACAAACTTTGGAGAGATCATACTACAAACAAAACTCCCGTGTCCAGCCAAGATGGAATGCATGAATGAGCACAACATAAAGAAACTCTTAGAATTGCAAGATTCAGAAAATGTTCTGCCTGGATCAGTGCCAGATGTGGCTCCAGCACCACACCTGCCCTTCCCCAGTGCCTGAGTCCTACAGATAAGTTTCCCAGGCCACTTGGCCAGCCAGCTTCTCCCTAGGTTCCAGAAGAGAAAAACTGACAGGACACCGGCAGATAACAGGAAGGGAGAAAGCAGAGCTTTGTTCCATTTTGTGCCTACATCTGGCTGCTTCCTTGCTTGGCATGATTTCTTTGATGGTTCTGGCTCCACCATGGTTCTGGGAAAACCACATTAGCTCCTTTTTCATCCATTGGAAATAGCTGATCAATGGGAACAGGAAGAGAGGAAGGGGAGCCAGAAAACAGAGATTATCCAACATCTGTGTTGTAGGCCTGGCTCTGCTGAAGCAGCTACTGGGTGAGGCAGAATGGCAGCCTCCACTGCAACCAGGAAGCAGCACTGCTGATAACAAAGTTGGCTATCTGGGTTGGGGGATGAGAGCAATGACGCAGGCTTCTGTCCGCCACTCTCTGCAAAATTATTAAACGAACATAGAAATTTTGCCACAGCAACAAGGCTGCTGTGAGTCACTGCCTGAATGTGGAAGCAGCAGCACTGCACGTTCATTCTGGAGAGCACCTTTGCCTACAATAAGGACAGCTAATTGCCAGCGTTCTAAGATAAGAGCTGCCCCCTGCTACTAAGAGAAAGTGGCTTCTAAAAATTTGTTGTAAGGAGCAACTAATTTACAGCAAAGTATCACCAAAACATATTTATTTGCATGTTTGAAACTTAAAAAATATTTTCCAGAAGACTAAATAAAAACTAGTTAAGCTTTTAGCATCAGCTATAAGCTCATAATCATAACAAAATATTCCAAGTATCACCCAGCACAAGCGGTCACAACCCCAATCGTTTCCAGGGCTACTTCCTGGATCTCTCTCTCTCAACCTACAAATCCCTTCCTAGGTAAACTCTATTATTCACTTCCTGGTTCACTTTCCATATCAGGAAGAAGGACTACAAAGAAAGAATCAGAAGTATCTGGTGACCAAATGGTTACAGGTTAGTGTATAGGTGAGCTAACATGTTTCTAAGTTCTCAAAACCGAAAAGGATAAAAGGATGTCATAGTATCAATAAGGGGGGGGGGGGAATCAAGGCAGTCTAACTTTTGGGAAAAAATACAACATTTTGCTGTATCACAGCATGGTAGAAATGTTTATAAACCCAGAAAGTGGTGCAAGGTTAGGATTTGGAGGTGAGAATGTTTTGCATAAAGGGCTGGTTGGAGTCTCAGGATGTGTCAGTTCAACAAGAGTGGAGTGCAGATCTGAGGACAACTTGGGGAGAAGTCAAAGAAGAAAAAACTCAACTAAGCAATCAGTTTTTCTGCGTGTAGAGCATAATGAGTACTAAGGAGTACAGTATAATCAGAAAGCTATATTTCACCAAAACACACTCAGCACTCATATAGTTAGAAGAAATTAGGAAATATTTTCACACAAACAACCAAAAGGATAAAAATTCATAAAATACAAATTGAGTAGAATCAGTTGGTAAATTTTGCTCTAGATTAGAGAGAGAAACATTGGAAAGGAAAGAAAATGATTGGCCTACACTAGCAGTAGCACAATCACTCCCAGTGGTTGAGAGGTACTCATATGAAAAATTCATATACATCCACTCTGACAAAATTTTCTTCAAATTTCTAAGACCCTCATAAAAATACATAATTTCTGTTTTCCATTTCCCACTTACACGCATTCCTTCAATCACCTTACATGCACATACCCCCCTAGTATGAGACCAAAACCTTTCACATGCTATGCTCTTGAAGTTCTGATTGGGTGTCTACTTTTTTCATTGTTCTGGATAGGGATTTTCTCTATTGAACTGTAGCTCCTTAAAACCCTAAGTCTTATCTCTTTCTTTCATTATGGAGTTCCCTATCGGTGTTTGTTGTGATGCAAAGCTTTTAAAACCACACATAGTGGTACTGGCCCTGTGGAATTGTGGGCTAGGCCTCTTCCTGTAGCCAGAATCACATATAGGTGGTGGTTTGTGTCCAATCTGCCCCTCTTCCGATCCAGCTCTCAGCTTATGGCCTGGAAAAGCAGTGGAAGATGGTCCAATCACTTGGGCCCCTGCACCCACTTGGGAAACCCAGAAGAAGCTCCTGGCTTCTGGCTTTGGATAGACTCAGCTTTGGCCATTGAGGCCATTTGGGGAGTGAACCAGTAGATGGAAGACTTTTCTCCCTGTTTCTCCTTCTTTCTATTTGTAACTCTGCTTCTCAAATAAATAAATAACATCTTTAGAGGGTTCCAAGATGGCAGAGTAGAGAGGGAGCTTACTGCTCTAGTCCAGGAGAAGATAGTTTTTAAAAAGTGGAGAGACTGTAGCCTCAGGGAAGAGTTAGGGAGAAAATGGCAGAGGAAACTCTACTGAAATTAGAGGGACATAGAGGGCGTGGGCGCCCATAACTTGGGGTTCCAGCAGCAGAAAGCCAATTCACCAGTGTTGGAAAGTGAGGTGAGGCAAGACCCCAGCACCCCCAAGCCACTGGCAAAAAAGGTGCAGGAAGAACATAGAGGGAACCTGCCTTGAAGTCTTGTGGGGGAAACTGTACCAGCCAAACTAGTGGAGAAAAAAAAAAAAAAAAGGACCGGACAGACACATTTCTCTCTCCCCAATCACTTTACAATGGTTTCCTGTAATCAGCCAATAGAGTAGGTGCCATTTTAGACATACATAATAGCTGAGCCCAGCAACCAGCCAACTGGAGACACTTGACGCTAATGGAGGGAATTTGAGCAGTCACAGTGGGAGACTCCACTAGCTTGGGGTTTTCTGGTTACCTGGTGAGACATTGCTGGGGAATCTGAACTTACACTGAGGACTGCACAGATCCTTTGTGTGCTTCTTGGGACAAAGTGGACGAATATTATACCCACTGAGGCTAGCACTCAGACACTGGATTCCATTGAGGAAAGGACCTCAACTGAGCAGAATAAACTTCTCTTCTGATTAGAGAGAGATTTACTAAACCAAATCTGAGTATGTCACCTTAGGTACACCCTTAACGTTACAGAACTGAGCAGAGCTTTCTGGCCACACCCACTACAAGCCTCTAGAGATTCACTGAAAGCAGATAGTCCACTCATCTACAGAGTCAAAGTACAAACATAAAAGCCATCACAGAGAAAAAAAAAAAAAGAACAAATATCTACACAAATGCTGAACAACAGATGTACTAATTCAAGAAACAAGAATAAGGAAAACAACATGACACCCCCAAAAGATCATGACACTTCAACAGATGCAGAGAAAGTATTTGATAAAATAAAATATCCTTTCATGATGAAAACGCTAAGCAAATTGGGTATAGAAGGAACATTCCTCAACACAATCAAGGCAATTTATGAAAAACCCATAGCCAGCATCGTATTGAATGAGGAAAAGTTGGAAGCATTCTCATTGAGATCCAGTACCTGACAGGGATGCCACTCTCACCATTGCTATTCAATATAGTACTGAAAGTTTTAGCCAGAGCCTTTAGTCAAGAAAAAGAAAAGAAATCAAAGGGATACAAATTGGGAAGGAGAGAATCAAACTATTCCTATTTGCAGATGGCATGATTCTATATAGAGGGGATCCAAAAAACTCCACAAAGAGACTAATGGAACTCATAGGAGAGTTTAGCAAAGTAGCAGGATATAAAATCAATGCACAAAAATCGTCAGCCTTTGTATACAAAGACAATGCCATGGCTTTGAAAGAACTTCTAAGATCAAGCCCATTCACAATAGCTACAAAAACAATAAAATACCTTGGAATAAATTTAACCAAGGATGTCAAAGATCTTTACTTCGAGAATTACAAAACATTAAAGAAAGAAGATACAAAAAAATGGAAAAAATTCCCATGTTCATGGATTAGAAGAATCAATATCATCAAAATGTCCATTCTCCCAAAAGCAATTTATAGATTCAATGAGATACCAATCAAAATACCAAAGACATTCTTCTCAGATCTAGAAAAAAATGATGCTGAAATTCATATGGAGGCACAGGAGACCTCAAGTAGCTAAAGCTCCCTATAAACAAAAACAGAGCCAGAGGCATCACAATACCAGATTTCAAGACATATTACAGGGCAGTTATATTCAAAACAGCCTGCTACTGGTACAAAAACAGATAGATAGACTAATCGAACAGAATAGAAATACCAGAAATCAATCCAAACATCTACAACCAACTTATATTTGATCAAGGAGCTAAAATCAATCTGTGCAGCAAGGGTCAATCTCTTCAACAAATGCTGCTGGGAAAACTGGATTTCCACATGCAGAAGTATGAAGCAAGACCCCTACCTTAACCTTACACAAAAATCCACTCTACATGGATTAAAGATATAAATCTACAACCTGATACCATCAAACTATTAGAGAACATCGGAGAAACCCTGCAAGACATGGGCACAAGCAAAGACTTCTTGGAAAAGACCCCAGAGACACAGGCAGCCAAAGCCCAAAATTAACAACTGGGATTACATCAAATTGAGAAGTTTCTGTATTGCAAAAGAAACAGGAAACTGAAGAGGCAACCAACAGAATGGGAGAAATTATTTGCAAATTATGCAACAGATAAAGGATTAATAACCAGAATCTACAAAGAGATCAAGAAACTCCACAACAACAAAACAATCAACCCACTTAAGAGATGGGCCAAGGACTTAAGCAGACATTTTTCAAAAGAGGAAATCTAATGGCCAACAGACACATGAAAAAATGTTGAGGATCACTAGCCATCAGGTAAATGCAAATCAAAACCACAATGAGATTTCACCTCACCCCGTTAGAATGGCTTGCATAGAAATCAACTAGCAACAAAGGCTGGTGAGGATTTGGAGAAAAATGTATCCTAATCCACTGTTGGTGGGAATGCAAACTAATAAAGCCACTAAGGAAGACAGTTTGGAGATACCTCAGAAATCTGAATATAGCCCTACAATATCACCCAGCCATCCCACTGCTCGGAATTTATCCAATGGAAATGAAATCAGCAAATCAAAGATCTATTTGCACCTCCATGTTTATTGCAGCTCAATTCACAATAGCTAAGACATGGAATCAACATAAATGCCCATCAATGGAATACTGAGTAAAGAAATTATGGGACATGTACTCTATGGAATACTACATAGCAGTAAAAAAAAATGAAATCCAGTCATTTGCAACAAAATGTATGAATCTGGAAAACATCATGCTGAGTGAATTAAGCCAGCCCAAAAGGGACAAATATCATATGTTCTCCCTTATCTGTGACAACTAACTGAGCAATTAAAAGGAACCTGTAGAAATTAAATTGACACTATGAGAAGCAATGACTTGATCAGCCTTTATCTGGACTCTTGAGGAACAGATTATTATTTTATTCTTTTTACTATTTTCTTTTTCTACTTAATACCACTGGTTGAATTCTTTACTTAACACAGAATTATTCATTGGTGCTTAAATTCAATTCAATTGAAAATAGATTCCAGTAAAAAAGAAGAGTGGGAATAAGAGAGTGAGGAGATGTACAGTTCTGCACACGTTGCCACAGACTTACCCCTAAGGGTAAAGCTAAAAATGTGCCATGGTACTCCAAATCCCATTAAGTTGACAGGTACTAATGCCATTTTACTAGTTAAAGTGATCATTTTAAGTGCATATCTGATCATATAGATAGGAATAAGTGTCAAAGGGATCATATAGATATAAGACCAATTGTCTAGTAATAACAATAGATAGAATTAAAAAGGAGAAAATGATCCAACATGGGAAGCAGGCCAAACAGCAGACTCACAGTATGACAAACACCCTAAACAGCACTCTGGCCTCAGAATCAGCCCTTAAGGCATTTGGATCTGGCTGAAAAGCCCTTAAGAGCATTTCGGGCATGGAAAGCCAAGAAACTGTGGCAAAAAAAGTTATCTACATGAAAGATCTCTGAGTGAGATCCCAGTGGAAAGAACAGGCCATCAAAGAAGGAGGTACCTTTCTCTGAAGGGAGGAGAGAACTTCCACTTTCCTTATGGCCCTGTCTAAATACTGATGGAGTTTGTCGACTCAAAAGGCTTCCATAGCCTTGGCAGCTCATGACAAGAGCCTCAGGTGATTACTGATGTCATAAATAAGAGTGTCAATTGTTAAATCAACAACAGGAGTCACTGTGCACTTACTCCCCATGTAGGACCTCTGTCCTTAAGGAGTTGTACTATGAGAATTAACAGTAAAACTTGTCTTCAAACAGTACTTTACACTTTGTGTGTCTGTGTGGGTGCAAACTGTTGAAATCTTTACTTAGCATAGAGTTGTTCTTCTGTATATAATTAAAAATGAATTTTAATGAACAATGGGATGGGAGAGGGAGTAGAATGTGGAATGGGAGTGGGGGTGGGAGGGTGGGTATGGGGGAAAGAACCGCTATATTCCTAAAACTGTACCTATAAAATTTGTATTTATTAAATTAAATCTTTCTAAAAAATAAATAAAATCTTTATAAATAAAAAACCATGCATAGTTTGTCCTAATATACTTTTTCTATAAACTTTTTGATGGCCTGTCATATGCATGGGTTTCACAATTAAAGATTAATTATTTTATTGACAATCAGTCTCTACAAGTTCAGTATTCAATTTATTTCATCCCAAGAAATAATGGAGTACCGTTTTTACTATATTGCCTTGACTAACTGCTAGGAGTCAGGAACTTCCAAACATGTGCAGTATTTAGTACAGGGCACTGAAGAGCCAGTCTGGAATTTGGACTGCCCTGCATTCCTTTCTTTGAGGAACAAGCACTATCTTACCCCTGCACACAGTCAGATGGGGCTCTGTTCTCAGAAACCCAGGGCTGAAGACAACTCCTTTTCTTTCTTTTTTTTCTTAACATATATATAATGAACATACATTTCCAAAGTACAGCATATGGATTACAATGGCTTCCCCCCCCCATAACTTCCCTCCCACCCGCAACCCTCCCCTTTCCCACTCCCTCTCCCCTTCCATTCACATCAAGATTCATTTTCAATTCTCTTTATATACAGAAGATCAGTTTAGTATATATTAAGTAAAGATTTCAATAGTTTGCACCCACATAGAAACACAAAGTGAAAAATACTGTTTGAGTACTAGTTATAGGCACTATCTTACCCCTGCACACAGTCAGATGGGGCTCTGTTCTCAGAAACCCAGGGCTGAAGACAACTCCTCTCCTTAGGTAGATAGTCTCTCTCACTTGGGAATTGGGAGATATCTAGGGGGCACTGGAGACCCGCTCCCCACGCCTGCTAAATTATATTCAATTGTAGTCCTTGCTGCACTTTGTAGTCATCTGTAGAGCTGTCATGTTTAAAAAGGAAAGGGGACGAGCAAGAGGGATAGGGAGAGGAGCAAGAGGAGGAGGAAGGCAGGGAGGAGAGGAGTGGAGAAAGGAGACACGGTTGAGGGCAGGTGAGAGGAGGGAAAGGGTTTGGAGAAGAGAAAAGTGCCACATAAAGGACTTGAACTCTCACGTAACTGTTTTGAGCTGAAGGAGAATCCATGTCTGTCTTTATTTTTATTTCATATATTTTAATTTTTGCATTACACTCTATTTATCCTCCCTGACTCCATGGGCAACTACTCTGTTTAGTATATTCTTTTTTAAAGTGTCAATTTTTTAGCTCAAGGTACATGCATTTTAAGTTCCTGTAATGCTATTGTGTTAAATATATTATCATGTTTCCTTCTTCACCCAGGAAATGCCTTCAGATTCATGCCTGCTGCTATGTGTGTTTCTACCTCTGGCTCCGACTGCTACATGGTGCTCCTCAGTGTGCATTTGCCAACTCTAATGGGCCCTTCTCACCTGGACGGACAGCCAACTTGAAATCACCTTATTGCAACATAAATAACGCTACAGCGAATATTCTCGAACATGCTCCCTTTGGGATCTATGTGAAAACATCTCTGGAGGATATAACTAAGAATGGAACTGCTGCTCTACGTGCATAATTTGGCTCAATAATGACCGACTGCTCCTTGAAATGGCTGCACTGAGTCTATACTCCTGTAGCAAGGCACAGAGTTTTATACACACCCACACTAAACCTCACAATATCCACTTAATAATTCTGTCATTCAAAATTTTAAAAGAAATATTCTTGTTTTATTTTTCATCAGTATGTTTATCACAATTCTAAGGATATGTACATGTTCATCAGTTTTTGTTACTGTTTTTTCCATATATGTGTGTGTGTGTGTATCCAACCGGTCAACATTCTAGATAATTAGGTGCACATTTAGACTTGCAAACATTTTGTTCGTATTGGCATCAATGACTCTCATGCATGCAATACATCAAAATCTCTTTCTTATTTTTTGCACCAGTGCTATTGAAAAGTCCTGCCAGTGTGCTCTAGGGTAGCCAGGCCCCATTATCATTTCAGAACCAGATAGATGCTTAGGAGTTTTGCTGCTCAAACCTGAACTGTTTTTCTGTTGTTCTCCCCAAGGTCTGGTTGTCTGTCAGAATTGAGCTCAGAAAGAATCAATGATCAAAGCAACTTGATATTTGTGTCAAGAATCATCTGATATAGAAAGTCCACCTTGTAATTGGTTTTTCAGCAACAGAACATATAGACAGCACAGATATCTTCAATAATTTACAAAACGTCCCCATTAGTTTCTGTCATTTGTTATCACAATTAGAAAGGCAAATGGAAGATGACAAAGCTTCACCTCTACTGTCAAAATAGTTAAATAAAAATTTTGTTAAGAAGACACCGTGGTTCATTGTGCATGGCTGCCTGAGCTCAACACCAATTTCTATAACGTAGCCCTTGTTTCTTCTTCCCAATACAGAAGACAAAAAGAACAGCTTCTCAGCTCACTTCCAAATGAATTACGTGAACACCGTTATGTGATGTTAATGGAACCAGAACCCAGGATGGGAGACGTTGTGATGATTCATTTGATTCCTGCCTGAATCACTGAGCTTCCTCTAGCTGGTAGGCAGACTTAGAAAGACACTGTGGTAAAATAAAAAGGCTGGACGTAGATACAAAAGAGGTGGGTTCTAGGTAGGGCTCTGACACTAACTCAGTGTGTATATTAGGGTTATGAGTACAGAGATACTTACTGCTTGAACGATTGAACTTGCTATGTTATGCTGAACAATGGTTTTAACTACTTGAGTGCACATCTTGCTAAACAGGGGACTTAGACTTAATAATACCTAGGGTATCTTCCATTCCTGTGAATCCCATCCCTGAAAACATTCTACCAAGAGGTATCATTTACACAGCACACAACAATGTGTTCTTAGGCTTTTAGGATGTGAAGTCTCCTTTTACAAGAATAAAAATTCCCTGGTATTTTTGATAACATAGCGACTGTAAGCTGCACAATTTGGTATAAATTCCTTCATCTCAACAATTTCACGGAGCTAACAAAATAAATAAAGTTATAAAATAAATAAAACCATGAGAAAAATGAATTTATTTCAAATAAATAACATCTATTCAACTAAATTATTTTATGGAAATAAAATTATAAAACACGACTATGGTAATAAAATTATATACTTAATAATAAGGAAGATTTAGTCAAACATGTATTTCTATTTCAACATTTTCTCCAATGCTGACCTAAATACAATAGTGTAGAAATGTTCATGTGCATTGGTATGTTTTATAAAATATTAATAACCACAGACTTAATTGCTTGAGCTCATCAGAATTCTCACTTTAATGAAACCCTGTGATAGGATCTCTAATGCTGATTTTAATTATGAATCACTTATTAGTGCTGTACTTATGTCTACTTGAATATAAGATTTACATTACTGAATTTTGCATTCGAGGAATATCTACTGCAATCACTGCCCCTCTCTGAAGCTGAAAGAGTCTTTGTGGACAAAGAACTGCTGCAAGTCGATACCTGGAGGCCAGGCAGCAGAGGGCACAGCTGCTGTCCACCTGCCCACAGTGCTACTGCTTCATGCTCAAGCACAGGGTGTTTATGCTTGCCCGGCTCACCTGTGAGAGATGTGTTGACGGCCCAATTATTGCACTGCGCCTTTCAAATTATTGAGAAATCCTCATTCCTACGGTATGCCACAAATATCTACATTTTGATCTTTACCTGGACTGAAGCTAAACACAGAAGCAATTACTGGAACAGAAGTAGAGCTGGTATTCAGCTAACAAGGGTTGCAAAGCCGGGGATCCAGAATATACTTATATTGAAGATACAACAAGAAAGTAGAAAAACTTAATGTGAAAATATGGAAATCCGGAGGCTTCTCAGAATCTTCCCTAAGCTGGTGGCAGTTTTGGAACCACAATGTGAGAAATACTGGATTAAGAGCATCATCACCCATAAAAATATGATGACTTTTTTAATCACTGAATTCTCAGAATGAATTCATGCTATTGAAAAATTGAAAACTAGGAAACTCGTGGAAAAAGCTACATATTTTAACAGTGTTCTAAATAATCCTATTATCTACTGTTTTCTTATGGAAAATATAACCTCAGAAGACAAAGCTAATTATTCGGATGGCAAATTCTAGAATCAGTGTGGAGGAGAAGTATTATCGACACATAGAGACGAGGTACTTCCTCCTTGTTTTACTTAGCGTTGGCCCACTCACCTACTTGGAAAAAAAGAAGAAAAAAAAATAGAACACATCCCGTGCATCCTCGCCTTTCTTAGTGTGCAGTGGGGATGCTAATGAGCACATGTTCAATGGAAAAAGAACAAGGAGGGGAGGCAGACACACCAGGGCAAGGAGATGAATCAGCTGCGAAGCTGGCGCCCCTGGAAAGAGACCTGGCGGTCCCATCTGCAATAATAAGGAGGTAGAACACTTTTAATGTTATACACTTCTGGTATTTCAGAAAAGATCACTGTTGATCAGCACGATACTGCACAATATAAAAGGAAAACTGTAGGTGGAGCAGTCCTTTCAATTAAGAACAGGTAGAAATGTTAATGGACAAATGATCAGGGCCCAGCTGGCAGGCCACTGTCATTACAGTGTGCCTCTGTTCTCTAGACAAGCAGAGCTGTAATTGGCGCCATGGCAACTTCTAAAACTACACGCAACGCTCCGGGACAAAAACTTGCTGTAGTTCCTGGGGAAAACAAATAAGCATACCCCATAAGAACACTCAATCAGATTGTCAGTATTTCAAATTTAGAGTGAGTGGAGCTAGTGCTTGCTTTTCAAGACACAGCAGGAAGTCAAGCCATTGATTATTGAAGTCGGAAGGAACTTTAGTCACGGAAAGATCTATGTATTTATTTCAAAGCTAAGTCTGATTCAGGAAATGTAGCTTAATTATTAGAGCCATGAGATGTTTCACTCCATAA